>NC_056442.1:43532668-43617668 GCF_018296145.1 Oncorhynchus tshawytscha
ATCTGAAAGTAATTGGATGTTCCTACACCAGGCCTTACCTCTGAAAATGTGATAATAGAGCTCTGATATGATATTTGGATTAGTCCTGATTGAATCAAGAGCTAACATCAGTTATAAGGCTTGATATCTCTTCACTGAAACAGTATTGAACATGTGTGAGGATCTTTCCAGTGTGCATGTTAAGGAATCTCACGCTCCCTCTATACAACAAACTCAGCTCTCATGTTACTTGTTGTCCTATTGACATACTCTAGTCTATTTCATCCTCCTTGTGGAGTTTTGACCATCTCCTTGGACTGTCTCAGTGCACACAGAATTGCAGCGATCGATCTATTGAAGACAACATACCACAAATATTTTGTCGTTTCACAGTGTTACTCCATGTTAATAACTCCCTCCACCACTATCACTAACTTAACATTCATTTGTCAAAGTTCACTCCATCTACACCGTTTCTGACCTGCTTGTACTTTATCAGTGGGACATTGTGCACCTGGACACTGGGCACTGGGGGGGGGGTCGTCATAGGTCAAAGTTTGAAACGAAGTGATAGACACATAAACGTCCCCCGTCTCCTCTCCTCCCTTTTTCCTGCCGAGGGGAGACGGAGGAATGTCATTTTTCAGCCCTGTGGTCTGCAAACATGACCCCTGTGTGATAGATGGCGTTTACACAGACCCACAGGATCAAGGTGACTGTAATGTAGTGGCCAGAGAGAGAGAGAGAAAGGGATGAAGGGGTGATTTCTAGGGGAATGAGAAGAATCAAGCCAGAGAAAGAGAAGAGAGGAGGGGGAGGCTGGGAATGTTTGGAGGCCATTCTTATCTCTGTGAATGAAGAGAATCCCCAGACAGCTGAAGACGTGCGGTGGAGAGGAAGGAACAACAAATCCATCGGCAGGTTCGATTCTCCCCTCGTCTGGGGGGATAAAGGAGCTTTTGGGCTGTGGGCCGGGGGGACTCCCCTGGTGACCTATAGAATTCACCCCTGCACTTTGAGCTCCAGGGGCCTGGGGAACCACTCTTAAACCCCCATACCCCTCTCCCCCTTCCCCCTCCCTCCTTCCCACCTCTCTCCTTTCAGATGGGGGGAGGTTGTATGTGGGTGTACCTGGAGGAGTTGGGCCTGAATGAGGCTGGTAGCCGGTAAGGCTTGGTAAGGGAAGGGAAGCCTTTAAGCCTCAGGGTTTACCAAACGGCACAGAAGATTGGAGTTAACACAAAGTGAGATGGATGAATAGGGAAATGCTCCCCTTAGACCGTTGCTTGATAAAATACTTAGAACTTCCATCAATACTTGCCTATGATGAAAATGCTGTATATTGATTACAGTACATATTGAGGGTGGTGTTTATTGTTTGAGTAAGCATAGTACTGATGTTAATGTGTTTTGACAGTTTGCCTTCTTGATGATGGTAATTGACCAATACAGTAATCATATTTGAGGATATACAGAAAATAGTATATTTTTGCATTAGTTGAAGAAGCCTTTGGGTTGAATTGCCGTTGATGTTTGTGATTGGGACAGAAACAATAACGCCTCGGGAAAGAGGCAAAGGGAGGGACAGATATAGGGAAGGTAATCCGGCAGGTGATAAAGTCCAGGTGAGTCTGATGAGGCGCTGGTGTGCGTAACGATGATAACAGGTGTGCGTAATAATGAGCAGCTTGGTGACCTCGAGCGCCAGAGAGGGAGTATACGTGACACGTTTGTCATCAATTAGTAATTAGTGTGTGCTTCCTGTGTGTGTGCCCAGTCTCCATGAGTACAGCGGAAAAATATAAAAATCATCATCATCAGAGGGGCCTACCTTTCTGAGATAATGCACTTCTCTCTCCATCTATTGCAATACTTTCTACAGTATCTCTCCCATCTCTCTCCAGCTATCACAATACTTTCTACAGTATCTCTCTCCAGCTATCACAATACTTCCTACAGTATCTCTCCCATCTCTCTCCATCTATCGCAATACTTTCTACAGTATCACTCCCATCTCTCTCCAGCTATCACAATACTTTCTACAGTATCTCTCTCCATCTATCACAATACTTCCTACAGTATCTCTCCCATCTCTCTCCATCTATCACAATACTTTCTACAGTATCTCTCCCATCTCTCTCCATCTATCACAATACTTTCTACAGTATCTCTCCATCTATCACAATACTTTCTACAGTATCTCTCCCATCTCTCTCCATCTATCACAATACTTTCTACAGTATCTCTCCCATCTCTCTCCATCTATCACAATACTTTCTACAGTATCTCTCCCATCTCTCTCCATCTATCGCAATACTTTCTACAGTATCTCTCCCATCTCTCTCCAGCTATCACAATACTTTCTACAGTATCTCTCTCCATCTATCGCAATACTTTCTACAGTATCTCTCCCATCTCTCTCCATCTATCGCAATACTTTCTACAGTATCTCTCCCATCTCTCTCCATCTATCACAATACTTTCTACAGTATCTCTCCCATCTCTCTCCCATCTATCGCAATACTTTCTACAGTATCTCTCTCCATCTATCGCAATACTTTCTACAGTATCTCTCCCATCTCTCTCCATCTATCACAATACTTCCTACAGTATCTCTCCCATCTCTCTCCCATCTATCGCAATACTTTCTACAGTATCTCTCCCATCTCTCTCCATCTATCACAATACTTTCTACAGTATCTCTCCCATCTCTCTCCATCTATCACAATACTTTCTACAGTATCTCTCCCATCTCTCTCCATCTATCACAATACTTTCTACAGTATCTCTCCCATCTCTCTCCATCTATCACAATACTTTCTACAGTATCTCTCCCATCTCTCTCCATCTATCACAATACTTTCTACAGTATCTCTCCCATCTCTCTCATCTATCACAATACTTTCTACAGTATCTCTCCCATCTCTCTCCAGCTATCACAATACTTTCTACAGTATCTCTCTCCATCTATCGCAATACTTTCTACAGTATCTCTCCCATCTCTCTCCATCTATCACAATACTTTCTACAGTATCTCTCCCATCTCTCTCCATCTATCACAATACTTTCTACAGTATCTCTCCCATCTCTCTCCATCTATCACAATACTTTCTACAGTATCTCTCCCATCTCTCTCCAGCTATCACAATACTTTTTACAGTATCTCTCTCCATCTATCGCAATACTTTCTACAGTATCTCTCCCATCTCTCTCCATCTATCACAATACTTTCTACAGTATCTCTCCCATCTCTCTCCATCTATCACAATACTTTCTACAGTATCTCTCCCATCTCTCTTCATCTATCGCAATACTTTCTACAGTATCTCTCCCATCTCTCTCCAGCTATCACAATACTTTCTACAGTATCTCTCTCCATCTATCACAATACTTTCTACAGTATCTCTCCCATCTCTCTCCATCTATCGCAATACTTTCTACAGTATCTCTCCCATCTCTCTCCATTTATCACAATACTTTCTACAGTATCTCTCCCATCTCTCTCCAGCTATCACAATACTTTCTACAGTATCTCTCTCCATCTATCACAATACTTTCTACAGTATCTCTCCCATCTCTCTCCATCTATCACAATACTTTCTACAGTATCTCTCCCATCTCTCTCCATCTATCACAATACTTTCTACAGTATCTCTCCCATCTCTCTCCATCTATCACAATACTTTCTACAGTATCTCTCCCATCTCTCTCCATCTATCGCAATACTTTCTACAGTATCTCTCCCATCTCTCTCCATCTATCACAATACTTTCTACAGTATCTCTCCCATCTCTCTCCATCTATCACAATACTTTCTACAGTATCTCTCCCATCTCTCTCCAGCTATCACAATACTTTCTACAGTATCTCTCCCATCTCTCCATCTATCGCAATACTTTCTACAGTATCTCTCCCATCTCTCTCCATCTATCACAATACTTTCTACAGTATCTCTCCCATCTCTCTCCATCTATCACAATACTTTCTACAGTATCTCTCCCATCTCTCTCCATCTATCGCAATACTTTCTACAGTATCTCTCCCATCTCTCTCCAGCTATCACAATACTTTCTACAGTATCTCTCTCCATCTATCGCAATACTTTCTACAGTATCTCTCCCATCTCTCTCCATCTATCGCAATACTTTCTACAGTATCTCTCCCATCTCTCTCCATCTATCACAATACTTTCTACAGTATCTCTCCCATCTCTCTCCCATCTATCGCAATACTTTCTACAGTATCTCTCCCATCCATCTATCGCAATACTTTCTACAGTATCTCTCCCATCTCTCTCCATCTATCACAATACTTCCTACAGTATCTCTCCCATCTCTCCATCTATCGCAATCTCCCATCTCTCTCCATCTATCACAATACTTTCTACAGTATCTCCCATCTCTCTCCATCTATCTACTTTCTACAGTATCTCTCCCATCTCTCTCCATCTATCACAATACTTTCTACAGTATCTCTCCCATCTCTCTCCATCTATCACAATACTTTCTACAGTATTTCTCCCATCTCTCTGCATCTATCACAATACTTTCTACAGTATCTCTCCCATCTCTCTCCATCTATCACAATACTTTCTATCTCTCCCATCTCTCTCCATCTATCACAGTATCTCTCCCATCTCTCTCCATCTATCACAATACTTTCTACAGTATCTCTCCCATCTCTCTCCATCTATCACAATACTTTCTACAGTATCTCTCCCATCTCTCTCCTATCACAGCTATCACAATACTTTCTACAGTATCTCTCTCCATCTATCACAATACTTTCTACAGTATCTCTCCCATCTCAGTATCTCCATCTATCACAATACTTTCTACAGTATCTCTCCCATCTCTCTCCATCTATCACAATACTTTCTACAGTATCTCTCCCATCTCTCTCCATCTATCACAATACTTTCTACAGTATCTCTCCCATCTCTCTCCAGCTATCACAATACTTTTTACAGTATCTCTCTCCATCTATCGCAATACTTTCTACAGTATCTCTCCCATCTCTCTCCATCTATCACAATACTTTCTACAGTATCTCTCCCATCTCTCTCCATCTATCACAATACTTTCTACAGTATCTCTCCCATCTCTCTTCATCTATCGCAATACTTTCTACAGTATCTCTCCCATCTCTATCACAATCTTTCCAGCTATCACATCTATCACAATTTTCTACAGTATCTCTCTCCATCTATCATCAATACTTTCTACAGTATCTCTCCCATCTCTCTCCATCTATCGCAATACTTTCTACAGTATCTCTCCCATCTCTCTCCATTTATCACAATACTTTCTACAGTATCTCTCCCATCTCTCTCCAGCTATCACAATACTTTCTACAGTATCTCTCTCCATCTATCACAATACTTTCTACAGTATCTCTCCCATCTCTCTCTATCTATCACAATACTTTCTACAGTATCTCTCCCATCTCTCTCCATCTATCACAATACTTTCTACAGTATCTCTCCCATCTCTCTCCATCTATCACAATACTTTCTACAGTATCTCTCCCATCTCTCTCCATCTATCGCAATACTTTCTACAGTATCTCTCCCATCTCTCTCCATCTATCACAATACTTTCTACAGTATCTCTCCCATCTCTCTCCCATCTATCGCAATACTTTCTACAGTATCTCTCCCATCTATCGCAATACTTTCTACAGTATCTCTCCCATCTCTCTCCATCTATCGCAATACTTTCTACAGTATCTCTCCCATCTCTCTCCATCTATCACAATACTTTCTACAGTATCTCTCCCATCTCTCTCCATCTATCACAATACTTTCTACAGTATCTCTCCCATCTCTCTCCATCTATCACAAGTATCTTTCTCTATCAGTATCTCTCTCCATCTATCTCTTTCTCCATCTCTCTCCATCTATCAAATACTTTCTACAGTATCTCTCCCATCTCTCTCCATCTATCACTCTCTCCATCTATCACAATACTTTCTACAGTATCTCTCCCATCTCTCTCTCTATCACAATACTTTCTACAGTATCTCTCCCATCTCTCTCATCTATCACAATACTTTCTACAGTATCTCTCCCATCTCTCTCCATCTATCACAATACTTTCTACAGTATCTCTCCCATCTCTCTCCATCTATCGCAATACTTTCTACAGTATCTCTCCCATCTCTCTCCATCTATCACAATACTTTCTACAGTATCTCTCCCATCTCTCTCCATCTATCACAATACTTTCTACAGTATCTCTCCATCTATCACAATACTTTCTACAGTATCTCTCCCAATCTCTCTCCATCTATCACAATACTTTCTACAGTATCTCTCCCATCTCTCTCCATCTATCACAATACTTTCTACAGTATCTCTCCCATCTCTCTCCATCTATCACAATACTTTCTCTCCCACAGTATCTCTCCCATCTCTCCCATCTCATCTATCGCAATACTTTCTACAGTATCTCTCCCATCTCTCTCCATCTATCACAATACTTTCTACAGTATCTCTCCCATCTCTCTCCATCTATCACAATACTTTCTACAGTATCTCTCCCATCTCTCTCCAGCTACCACAATACTTTCTACAGTATCTCTCCCATCTATCGCAATACTTTCTACAGTATCTCTCCCATCTCTCTCCAGCTATCGAAATACTTTCTACAGTTTCCATTGCTTTTTCTTTTTCATCATCATCATCATCATCATCATCATCATCATCATACTGAACCAATCAAGACTGATGACTACAGTCTGCTGCTCTCTATATCCAGGAACGTTTCTGCCATCCAGACTCCAGGCAGTGGTGTTGTATATATGTTCAGGTGGATTACGGATTGGGATGGAAGGGATGACATTTGACGAAGTGATTGGTAACTGACTGGACAGCCATGATGAGTGTAGGGAAGATTCTCCTGAACACGTTAGGTCATTTCAGATGTTAAATAAGACTGGGAGATAGGGACGAGAAGATGGCAATGGTGAACGGTTGGTCAGTGATGCAGTGGACACACACACACACACGTGCTGAGTCAATGGGTTCCTGTAGCGCGTAATTGTCATCTGTCCACTCTGGCCCTTCTGGCTGGACTGGGCAGGTGGGTTGGGACATGTATGAGTGACACCCACAGCCACTCTGTGGACAGGACCATATGGCCATGTAGCAGAACAATCCATACAACACCTTCTGAGTCCTTTACAAATACACAGACAGACAAACAGAGACAGAGAGAGACAGAGAGAGAGACAGAGGGAGAGAGAGAGAGAGACAGTGTGTGTGTGTGTGAGAGAGAGAGAGACATAGATGGAGAGAGAGAGAGAGAGAGAGAGAGACAGAGAGACAGAGAGAGGGGCCTACCTTTCTGAGATAATGTACTTCTCTCTCCATCTATCGCACTACTTTCTACAGTATCTCTCTCCATCTATCGCAATACTTTCTACGGTATCTCTCTCCATCTATTGCAATACTTTCTACAGTATCTCTCTCCATCTATCACAATACTTTCTACAGTATCTCTCTCCCATCTATCGCAATACTTTCTACAGTATCTCTCTCCCATCTATCGCAATACTTTCTACAGTATCTCTCTCCATCTATCGCAATACTTTCTACAGTATCTCTCTCCATATATCACAATACTTTCTACAGTTTCCTTAGCTTTTTCTTCTTCTGTGTGTCTCTCACATTAACCATCCTCTCCTCCAGGAAACAGAAACAGGACAACCAATGTAAAAGTTATATCCATTAAATAATTCCATTAACACTACTAGACAAAACCGTTCTGAAGGCCTTCAAAGCTCCACATCTCAGGGTGTATTTCAGCCTCACCAGTCATGCAGAGGGAGTATCCAGACTGCAGAAGGAGAGAAAGTGAGAGAGTTTTGCTGCCTGGTCATTTAGCATGGTCTCTAGTTGATAAATGACCTCGTCTTATTGACTGTGGATTATGTGTGTTTGAGGGATGGAATCAGAGCTCCACAGTTACAGCACTGAGGAATGAGCTCTGGAGAACAGACCTGTGTAAATGACTTTAAGCCTGGGAGCAGGACAGCGTTCTCATTAACTAGATCACGATACCATCAGAATACGAACACTGAGACCTACCAGACACAGACATGGCCATTACTGAACATGGGACGTGATGCTACAGACATTCTGTTTCACCATACTATCTTCCTTTCTGATTATCTCTGTCTCCCTCGGTCTCTCAATCCCTCTCTCTCAAGCCCCCCCACACTCAATTCAATTCGAGGGGCTTTATTGGCATGGGGAACATATGTTAACATTACCAAAGCAAGTGAAGTAGATAATATACAAAAATGAAATAAACAATCAAAATGAACAGTAAACATTACACTCACAGAAGTTCCAAAAGAATAAAGACATTTCAAATGTCCTATTATGTATATATACAGTGTTGTAACAATGTGCAAATGGTTAAAGTACAAAGGGGAAAATAAATAAACATAAATATGGGTTCTATTTACAGTGGTGTTTGTTCTTCACTGGTTGCCCTTTTCTTGTGGCAACAGGTCACAAATCTTCCTACATTGATGGCACACAGTGGTATTTCACCCAGTAGATATGGGAGTTTATCAAAACTGGGTCTGTTTTCAAATTCTTTGTGGGTCTGTGTAATCTGAGGGACATATGTGTCTCTAAAATGGTCATCCATTTGGCAGGAGGTTAGGAAGTGCAGCTCAGTTTCCACCTCATTTCGTGGGCAGTGTTTACATAGCCTGTCTTCTCTTGAGAGCCAGGTCTGCCTTTGGCGGCCTTTTTCAATAGCAAGGCTATGCTCACTGAGTCTGTACAATAGTCAAAGCTTTCCTTAAGTTTGGGTCAGTCACGGTGGTCGGGTATTCTGCCACTGTGTACTCTCTGTTTAGGGCAAAATAGTTTGCTCTGTTTTTTTGTTAATACTTTCCAATGTGTCAAGTAATTATCTTTTTGTTTTCTCATGATTTGGTTGTGTTGCTTTCCTGGGGCTCTGTGGGGTCTGTTTGTGTTTGTGAACAGAGCCCCAGGACCAGCTTGCCTAGGAAACTCTCCTCCAAGTTGATCTTTTAAAAAAAAAATGTTGTACCCCCGTTTTCTCCCCAATTTCGTGGTATCCAATTGTTAGTAATTACTATCTTGTCTCATCGCTACAACTCCCGTACGGGCTCGGGAGAGACGAAGGTCGAAAGCATTGCATCCTCCAAAACACAACCCAACCTGCTTCTTAACACAGCACACATCCAACCCGGATGTCGGAGGAAACACCATGCACCTGGCTACCTTGGTTAGCATGCACTGTGCCCGGCCCACCACAGGAGTCGCTGGTGCACAATGAGACAAGGATATCCCTACCGGCCAAACCCTCCCTAACCCGGACAACGCTAGGCCAATTGTGCGTCGCCCCACAGACCTCCCAGTCGCAGCCGGCTGCGACAGAGCCTGGGAGCAAACCCAGAGTCTCTGGTTGCACAGCTAGTGCTGTGATGCAGTGCCCTTGACCACTGCGCCACCCGAGAGACCCAGATTCATCTTTCTGTAGGTGATGGCTTTGTTATGAAGGGTTTGGGAATCACATCCTTTTAGGTGGTTGCAGAATTTAACGTCTTTCTTCTGGATGTTGATAATTAGTAGGTATCGGCCTAAATCTGCTCTGAATGCATTGTTTGGTGTTTTATGTTCTACACGGAGGATATTTTTGCAGAATTCTGCATGCAGAGTCTCAATTTTATGTTTGTCCTATTTAGTAAATTCTTGGTTGGTGAGCGGAGCCCAGACCTCACAACAATAAAGGGAAATGGGTTCTATAACTGATTCAAGTATTTTTAGCCAGATCCTAATTGATATGTCAAATTTTATGTTCCTTTTGATGGCATAGAATGCCCTTCTTGCCTTGTCTCTCAGATTGTTAACAGTTTTGTGGAAGTTACCTGTGGCGCTGATGTTTAGGCCAAGGTATGTATCGTTTTTTGTGTGCTTTAGGGCAGGGCTGTCTAGATGGAATTTGTATTTGTGGTCCTGGGTACTGGACCTTTTTTGGAACACCATTATTATGGTCTTACTGAGATTTACTGTCAGGGCCCAGGTCTGGCAGAATCTGTGCAGAAGATCTAGGTGCTGCTGTAGGCCCTCCTTGGTTGGTGACAGTATATTCTAGTAGGGTGAGGTTGGCTGCTGCAGACTGTTCTTGTGCCCTCGCCAATTCGTTGATATATATGAAGAGGGTGGGGCTTAAGCTGCATCCCTGTCTCACCTCACGGCCCCGTGGGAAGAAATGTGTGTGTTTTTTTGCCAATTTTAACCGCACACTTATTGTTTCTATACAATTTGTATAGCAGACCCTCATGCCAAATTGAGTCGAAAGCTTTTTTGCAATCAACAGAGCATGAGAAGACTTTACCTTTGTTTTGATTTGTTTGTTTGTCAATTAGGGTGTGTAGTGTGTATACATGGTCTGTCGTACGATAATTTGGTAAAAAGCCAATTTGACATTCTCTCTCTCTCTCTCTCTCTCTCTCTCTCTCCCTCCATTCCCTTCAGGGCCCTGTCTGTCTCTCTTCCTCCCTCTGTCCCACCATCCCCAAATCTGCTGGTCTGTCCGTCTATCTTTCTTTGTAAATAGGCTCATGATAGATGGCATTGTGGATGATTTCATACATGTCATACAACACAATTATGTTAATAATTTAATGAATGGATTTCACACAGAGCCAGTCTGATTAGTATGCAGACGGTTTGGTGCTATTGAAAAGCTGTCATCTTTGTTTGACACCAGGAGGAGACACTCTTATTAGAGGAGACGTAGAGGAATGTGATGGGACAGTGGTATTAGTTATCTCATCAGAAGAACAATTTCTTCATCTTAACAACATCAAGATGGGGTAACTCCTGGCCCATCTGTTTGTCTCTAGCCTTGTAGCAGATCTGTAGGTACTTACCTCCTCTTGTTGCTATAACATACTAGTGTGGCATGAGATCACTAGTCAGAGGAGTTGGCACATACAGATCTATATTAAATACTAGTGTGGCATGAGATCACTAGTCAGAGGAGTTGGCACATACAGATCTATATTAAATTCTAGTGTGGTATGACATCACTAGTCAGAGGAGTTGGCACATACAGATCTATATTAAATACTAGTGTGGCATGAGATCACTAGTCAGAGGAGTTGACACATACAGATCTATATTAAATACTAGTGTGGCATGAGATCACTAGTGAGAGGAGTTGACACATACAGCTAATGTATCTCTGTCTCTGTCAGTTTGTCTATGAGGTATTTCCCTGTCTGACTCTAGAATGATGGGGGGTCTGGGTGGAGGCTGGACGGGGTTAAGGGGTAGTGAGGGTATGGTGGCCAAACAGGGTTAGGGGACTTCCTCTCTCTGGATCCCCTGCAATAAGATCATTGTTTCAGGGGAGAAATGCCTTAAAGCCACCCTTCCTCCTCCCTCCTCCCTCCTCACTCCTCCCTCCTCCCTCTTCACCCTGCCACCTCCCTGGTCAGAGGCTACAAGAACTCAGCTGGCAGATCAGCAGGGGAACTCTACTAAATTAGAGTGGGGGTTAACTTCCGAAAAAAGGAAGGTTGGAGTGCAGGTACCAGTCAACGGTACGGCCCTCCTTCTATTTAACAAGAGGGGTAAGTAAGTAAGGAGAAATCATGGTGTGCGTCTGTGTGTGAGCACAAGAGAAAAAGAGATGAGCGTCTTGTGGTTTGAGGTGATTAAATGTTTTAAACGCCCACTCCCATCTGTCAACGTAGGTAAGCAGCTTTCTGACACACACTGACACCCCTGGGACCCTCATCACCACCCATGTGTACTTTGGAGTTATGGGTGGGCTACTGTGGCATATGTTGATGTGTACACATGACGACACATCAACACATCAACACATGCCAACACAAACACTTCCTCCTCAATTGGGAGGTTAGTGTGAGGTTCCTGGCAGTTTGTCCTCAGATTCATGACACCAGTGCCGAGTCTTAAAGCACCTGTGTTAGATTACCCCCCTCTACCAGATGGATCATCTCCACACACACACACACACACACACACACACACACACACACACACACACACACACACACACACACACACACACACACACACACACACACACACACACACACACACACACACACACACACGTGAAGGGACCTATCTAGAGAGAGGGAGTCAGGAGACAGAACAGCTCAGAGTAGGAGCGTGACATGCATGATTGAATGAATGAAGCATCTGTTCTCCCCTTCGCCTCTGCAATAACAAAGCTTGATTTGAAAATCCCCTGCATAAGCCTTAGAGCACTGCATCCTAAAACGTCAATGACTGGAGCGCTGCCCTGAGCAGTAAAACCCTACAGCCTCTCTTGTTGCCATGTCGATTTGTTTATGAAACATTCCTTTTTTACATTCATTACCCTACATTTCCCTTCACATGTCTATCTGATCTGTAACTGAAATTCCATAGGTATATAAACATGAATTGCTGACATTCTTGTAAGTCACTAATCTCATTCCAAATGAATATTTTTGTACAGAGGTACGCGCTATGTCTGTTTATCTTATGTCGTCAACATAATGTTCGTTGAATAGACCACAGTTTATATTCAGTCATAATAAAAAAACTATTCTGTTGGAATTGAGTGCTTTCAAGAATGACAGTGAGATTTGTCATTGAAGGGTGTGTGTGTGTTTGTGTGACACACACCCCCATCACCCACCCTACTATCTCTCATCCAGCCTGCATGTGTACTGAGACCAGGGTGAGGACCATTCGCAAATTATCCTGTTTCATGCATTTACCATCAGACATGAGGTAATGAAGGAGGCTTCAGCTGTAGCTTCCATCACTATGTCATCATCAGACATGAGGTAATGATGGAGGCTTCAGCTGTAGCTTCCATCCCTACGTCATCATCAGACATGCGGTAATGATGGAGGCTATAGCTGTATTCTCCATCACTATGTCATCATCAGACATGAGGTAATGAAGGAGGCTTCAGCTGTAGCTTCCATCACTATGTCATCATCAGACATGAGGTAATGATGGAGGCTTCAGCTGTAGCTTCCATCCCTACGTCATCATCAGACATGCGGTAATGATGGAGGCTATAGCTGTATTCTCCATCACTATGTCATCATCAGACATGAGGTAATGATGGAGGCTATAGCTGTATTCTCCATCACTATGTCATCATCAGACATGAGAGGTAATGATGGAGGCTATAGCTGTATTCTCCATCACTATGTCATCATCAGACATGAGGTAATGATGGAGGCTATAGCTGTATTCTCCATCACTATGTCATCATCAGACATGAGGTAATGAAGGAGGCTTCAGCTGTAGCTTCCATCACTATGTCATCATCAGACATGAGGTAATGATGGAGGCTTCAGCTGTAGCTTCCATCCCTACGTCATCATCAGACATGCGGTAATGATGGAGGCTATAGCTGTATTCTCCATCACTATGTCATCATCAGACATGAGGTAATGATGGAGGCTATAGCTGTATTCTCCATCACTATGTCATCATCAGACATGAGAGGTAATGATGGAGGCTATAGCTGTATTCTCCATCACTATGTCATCATCAGACATGAGGTAATGATGGAGGCTATAGCTGTATTCTCCATCACTATGTCATCATCAGACATGAGGTAATGATGGAGGCTATAGCTGTAGCTTCCATCCTTACGTCATTATCAGACATGAGGTAATGATGGAGGCTATAGCTGTAGCTTCCATCACTATGTCATCATCAGACATGAGGTAATGATGGAGGCTATAGCTGTAGCTTCCATCCCTACGTCATTATCAGACATGAGGTAATGATGGGGGCTATAGCTGTATTCTCCATCACTATGTCATCATCAGACATGAGGTAATGATGGAGGCTATAGCTGTATTCTCTATCACTATGTCATCATCAGACATGAGGTAATGATGGAGGCTATAGCTGTATTCTCCATCACTATGTCATCATCAGACATGCGGTAATGATGGAGGCTATAGCTGAAGCTTCCATCACTATGTCATCATCAGACATGAGGTAATGATGGAGGATATAGCTGTAGCTTCCATCACTATGTCATCATCAGACATGAGGTAATGATGGAGGCTATAGCTGTATTCTCCATCACTATGTCATCATCAGACATGAGGTAATGATGGAGGATATAGCTGTATTCTCCATCACTATGTCATCATCAGACATGAGGTAATGATGGAGGCTATAGCTGTAGCTTCCATCCCTACGTCATTATCAGACATGAGGTAATGATGGAGGCTATAGCTGTAGCTTCCATCACTATGTCATCATCAGACATGAGGTAATGATGGAGGCTATAGCTGTAGCTTCCATCACTATGTCATCATCAGACATGAGGTAATGATGGAGGCTATAGCTGTATTCTCCATCACTATGTCATCATCAGACATGAGGTAATGATGGAGGCTATCAGCTGTATTCTCTATCACTATGTCATCATCAGACATGAGGTAATGATGGAGGCTATAGCTGTATTCTCCATCACTATGTCATCATCAGACATGCGGTAATGATGGAGGCTATAGCTGAAGCTTCCATCACTATGTCATCATCAGACATGAGGTAATGATGGAGGATATAGCTGTAGCTTCCATCACTATGTCATCATCAGACATGAGGTAATGATGGAGGCTATAGCTGTATTCTCCATCACTATGTCATCATCAGACATGAGGTAATGATGGAGGCTATAGCTGTATTTCCATCACTATGTCATCATCAGACATGAGGTAATGATGGAGGCTATAGCTGTAGCTTCCATCACTATGTCATCATCAGACATGAGGTAATGATGGAGGCTATAGCTGTAGCTTCCATCACTATGTCATCATCAGACATGAGGTAATGTTGGAGGCTATAGCTGTATTCTCCATCACTATGTCATCATCAGACATGCGGTAATGATGGAGGCTATAGCTGTAGCTTCCATCACTATGTCATCATCAGACATGAGGTAATGATGGAGGCTATAGCTGTAGCTTCCATCACTATGTCATCATCAGACATGAGAGGTAATGATGGAGGCTATAGCTGTAGCTTCCATCACTATGTCATCATCAGACATGAGGTAATGATGGAGGCTATAGCTGTATTCTCCATCACTATGTCATCATCAGACATGAGGTAATGATGGAGGCTATAGCTGTATTCTCTATCACTATGTCATCATCAGACATGAGGTAATGATGGAGGCTATAGCTGAAGCTTCCATCACTATGTCATCATCAGACATGAGGTAATGATGGAGGATATAGCTGTAGCTTCCATCACTATGTCATCATCAGACATGAGGTAATGATGGAGGCTATAGCTGTATTCTCCATCACTATGTCATCATCAGACATGAGGTAATGATGGAGGATATAGCTGTATTCTCCATCACTATGTCATCATCAGACATGAGGTAATGATGGAGGCTATAGCTGTAGCTTCCATCACTATGTCATCATCAGACATGAGGTAATGATGGAGGCTATAGCTGTAGCTTCCATCACTATGTCATCATCAGACATGAGGTAATGTTGGAGGCTATAGCTGTATTCTCCATCACTATGTCATCATCAGACATGCGGTAATGATGGAGGCTATAGCTGTAGCTTCCATCACTATGTCATCATCAGACATGAGGTACTATGTCATCATCAGACATGAGGTAATGATGGAGGCTATAGCTGTAGCTTCCATCACTATGTCATCATCAAACATGAGAGGTAATGATGGAGGCTATAGCTGTAGCTTCCATCACTATGTCATCATCAGACATGAGGTAATGATGGAGGCTATAGCTGTATTCTCCATCACTATGTCATCATCAGACATGAGGTAATGATGGAGGCTATAGCTGTATTCTCCATCACTATGTCATCATCAGACATGCGGTAATGATGGAGGATATAGCTGTATTCTCCATCACTATGTCATCATCAGACATGAGGTAATGATGGAGGCTATAGCTGTATTCTCCATCACTATGTCATCATCAGACATGAGGTAATGATGGAGGCTATAGCTGTAGCTTCCATCACTATGTCATCATCAGACATGCGGTAATCATGGAGGATATAGCTGTATTCTCCATCACTATGTCATCATCAGACATGAGGTAATGATGGAGGCTATAGCTGTAGCTTCCATCACTATGTCATCATCAGACATGAGGTAATGATGGAGGCTATAGCTGTAGCTTCCATCACTATGTCATCATCAGACATGAGGTAATGTTGGAGGCTATAGCTGTATTCTCCATCACTATGTAATAGAAACCATAGTAATGTACACACCATCATTACGGAGGCTGCAGACATGTCAGAGCAGGTAATTGTCCAATACACTTAGATGATACTGTATATTGTACATTTAAACGACATACACTCCTAGCATTTATTTTGCTATCTTTAACCTAAAAGGGTTCTTCGGCTGTCCCCATAGGAGTGTACATTGTTTGTGTACATTTTTTAACATGTCTGATTCTCTTATATTTCCCATCTGTCAGATCAGGGGCCTCATTTATCCAACTAGCTCTCACAGTTTCCCTGTCAGAATTAGACGTTCATCCATGTTTCTCAAACGTCAAATTTTGAAGTTGAAAATTTTGAAATGTTAGTACACAGAAAAGGTGTGATTTCTCAAAACAATCCTACGAGCGTCATATGCACACCGGTAGGAGATAATCATTGATACATACCAATTGTTCTCAGCCTCAGTTGGTTATTTGCATTTCGAAACTTCCCTAATTAATCATGTATGGTCAAAATCACCCCTTTAAAGCCGGTGGGAAATATACAAGTCTGTACCATGAAATACAATGGCGAAACCTAAAAAAGCTGAGCACGTTTTTTGAGGGGACTGAAATAGAGAAGTTAGTGTCAGATTGAGTACAACCAAAATGTTTTATTTGGCTTGCTCAGTTGTGATTGGACCAGTAAAAAGAATAACACAGCTACAAAGAGAGGACCATTAGGACAATTCAAGTTGCTTTCGCAATGGCAAATATACTTCAAATGAGTAAGTAAACACTCATCAATAAGCCATCCATCCTCAACAGCTCCCTCCTGGAGGTGTATAGGCCAACGTTGCTGTTCTGCAGAATGAACGAGTCGTGCGTTCCACCTGGCCACCACATTCAGCAGCCTTTTTTTCACCTGCACATTAAGAGTGGAAGCCTTTTCCGGTCACATAGTTGAACTCATTTTGGGATTTGTCTATTGCTCCATTCGTATTTGGGAACCCATTGATTGCAAAGAAACAGTCATTGACCTCAACCTGTTCTGCGATGGTGTATGGAAATGGTATGTTACAGTTCGTTTTGCTGATGATGATTGCATCCAAAACATTGGCTCATCGAGAGATGTGATATGCCGATCGGCAAACTCCGATCGGCAAACTCCGATCGGCATATCAAAAAGTGGCCCTTGCCAAAAACCCGTAGATGGACAGTACTTTGATGTGCACAGAAATGCCATGTGTTTGACATTCTAAAGTAGGTCTTAAACCCTCACAAAGATCCTATAAGACTGGTTTTGGGAAAGGATATCTGATGAATCAATCTGTACTTTCTTCCAAAAAAAGTCCCACCTGTCTCTACAAATGCACTCTGCGAAATGCAGTGTATGCAAAATCTTTTATCAGAGCAAGATCAGCCATCTTTCGTTCTATTTCCTATTATCTCTGTCTCTTATAGTATTTCAACAATGGTTTCATTTTCACACGTGTTTCTAATAAAACAAATGACTGTACTTTATATGGATTATCATCGTAACAAATGTACTGATGTGGTCAAATTATATATAGCCTGTCAAGATGTTGCATGAATTCACAAAGGAAAAAAATGACATGAAAATGATATTTTATCATTATTCACAATTTCACACATTTTGAACCTATATTTTCCCCATTCTACGCTTGACAAGTCAGTTCCCTTATTCAGACACTTGGCTTTGTGTTTACACACATGGTCATGGCATTGTGCAAATTTATGCACACTCTCAAGCAAATGTTTACATTGATAAATCTCACACTTTGCGTGGAAATGAGCGCAAGCATGGTTTAAGCACAGACTTATTGCCTACGCATGATTGATAAATGAGGCCCCTAGACATCTCTTTTCCCTGTGTTGTAGCTTTAGGTTTTTCTTTAGCTTGATGTGTAGATCTAGACATCTCTTTTCCCTGTGTTGTAGCTTTAGGTTTATCTTCAGCTTGATGTGTATATCTAGACATCTCTTTTCCCTGTGTTCTAGCTTTAGGTTTATCTTCAGCTTGATGTGTATTGCCGCAGGCAGGTTTATATATGACTGGCCCCACACTGCAGGAAATGACACCAGAAGTGTCTCTCTCTCACTCTCTGTCTTTCTCTCTCTCTCTCTTTCTCTCTCTCGCTCTCTCTCTCTCTCTCGATCTCTCTCTCTCGCTCTCTCTCTCAATTCAAATGACTTTGGCATGGGAGACATTAGTTTACATTGCCAAAGCAAGTGAAATAGATAATAAACAAAAGTGAAATAAACAATAAAACATTTACAGTAAACATTACGCTCAAACAAGTTAGAAAATAATAAAGACATTTCAAATGTCATATTATGTCTATAAATTCAGTGTTGTAACAATGGGCAAATGGTTAAAGTACAAAGGGAAAATAAATAAACATAAATATGGGTTGTATTTACAGTGGTGTTTGTTCTTCACTGGTTTCCATTTTCTTGTGGCAACAGGTCACAAATAGATATGGGAGTTTATCAAAATGTGATACTTTGGGTGGTCTGTGTAATCTGAGGGAAATACAGTATGTGTTTCTAATATGGTCATACATTTGGCAGGAGGTTAGAAAGTGCAGCTCAGTTTCCACCTCATTTTGTGGGCAGTGGGCACATAGCCTGTCTTCTCTTGAGAGTCAGGTCTGCCTACGGCCGCCGTTCACAATAGCAAGGCTATGCTCACTGAGTCTGTACATAGTCAAAGCTTTCCTTCATTTTGGGTCAGTCACAGTGTTCAGGTCTTCTGCCACTGCGTAAGGGAAAGGGAACAGTGGATACCTAGTCAGCTGTACAACTGAATGCACTCAACTGAAATGTGTCTTCCACATTTAACCCAACCCCTCTGAATCAGGGAGGTGCGGTGGGCTGCCATAATCCACATCCACGTCTTTGGCGCCCGGGGAACAGTGTACTCTCTGTTTAGAGCAAAATAGCATTCTACTTTGCTCCGTTTTTTTTGTTAATTCTTTCAAATGTGTGAAGTAATTATCTTTTTGTTTTCTCATGATTTGGTTGGGTCTAGTTGTGTTGCTGTCCTGGGGCTCTGTGGGGTCTATTTGTGTTTGTGTTTGTGAACAGAGCCCAAGGACCAGCTTGCTTAGGGGACTCTTCTCCAGGTCCATCTCTCTGTAGGTGATTGCTTTGTTTTGGAAGGTTTGGGAATCGCTTCCTTTTAGGTGGTTGTAGAATTGAACAGCTCTTTTCTGGATTTTGACAATTAGCTGGCATCTCTCTCTGCCACACAGAGGACAAGACCCAGGCTACTCTCTTCTCCTCTCTCTCATGCTGGCTCCAACCCTCAGCTCCTTACAAAGCAATCAGCCCCCACCACTGATCTTCAAAAGACTGGGCTTATTGTCCTCTGTCTCCACCCTTTGTGCTCCTCCTTCTCTCCTCCCCTTACCCAATAAACATTTTCCAGGTTGAAGTTGCCTGTAGCTACAGATCTAGGATCAGTTTTACCTCCCTGAATTTCAACATTTACCATTAGATGTGGTAAACGTACAACTGACCATAGATTACTGACTGGGGACAACTTGATCCTTCTCCAGTAAATGCTCTCTAATCAGACTGGGCTAATGGTTGGACTGTGGGAGACGCTAAAGAGAACCCATCTTTAGCTGATACAGGAAGACAAAGGCCTAACACTGATGGGACAACATTTTATTTTATTTAAAAAAAATGTAACCTTTATTTAACAGTTTACGGAACAGTTGTAAATCATGCAGCGCCATGTGTCACAATTGCAGATTTTACAGAAACAACCAATGCTGGAACATTTAACTGTCATATATCAGCTGAAAGCTTAAATTCTTGTTGATATAACTGCACTGTCCAATTTACAGTAGCTATTACTGCGGAAAAATGCCATGCTATTGTTTGAGGAGAGCTCCTAACAATAAAACACTTTTTCAACATGATAGGTTTGATAAATTCACCTCTGAATGTGAAATGTGTACTTACATTCTGAAATCTTGCTCTGATTTATCATTCAAAGGGTCCCAGAGATAACATGATGTGTCATTTTGTTTGATAAAATCCTTTTTCATATCCTAAAAAGGTCCACATAGCATGTACAATCGATTTTGTATTTCCACTTGAATCTGTGAAAAACTAACCCTAAACATTGTTTCAACCAGTCAGAATGTAACCCGACTTCACTAGGAGTGTAGTATATCCTATAGGACACCAAATTTGTTCAGAGAGTGAGCTGGTCCTTCATGGCACGCCGATGACACTGGACGGTCTTCACTTTATTGACTGTAACTTTGTCAAATAAGCACCAATCGGGGTCAAACAAAGCTAGCTAGATAGCCATTGAGCTGGGCTTTATGGGAGTATGCGGACACCAAGTAAATGCTAACCTTGTGCGACAGCAAGCCTTTTCCTTTTGGACAAAAATGATAAGAATTGGGAGAGTTACGAAGTTATGAAAATGGGGTGTTTTGCAAATGTTGAACTTATAACATGGCTACTAATACTGAAAAAAACTAAATCAAAGTCCAAGTATACAGATTTGATGATATTCTTGCAGAAAAATGTAATTTGAATGTAAATGTCTCCTTCAACGATTTGGCCAAATGTACCTGGGTGACACTAAATGTCATGTAGTTTGCCCATACTTCACGATATCCGTCTGAAACATTGCACATATATTGCTACCATCTTGTGGACACCATCGGAATTACAACCAGAGTGATGGCTAGATTTGGACCTTTCTGTTGCATTTCAAAGTTGTGATAGAAAAACCCCCAGATCTATTGTGTTATGTTCTCCTACATTCAATTCACATTTCCACAAACATCAAAGTGTTTCCATTCAAATGGTACCGATAATATGCATATCCTTGTTTCAGGTCCTGAGCTACAGGCAGTTAGATTGGGTATGTAATTTTAGGCGAAATTGAAAAAAAGTGGGCTATCCCTGTATTTATTTTAAAGGGGGCGAAATGTGACGGCATGCTGAAACAGACATAACACTCAATTCAATTCAAAGGGCTTTATTGGCATGGAAAACATATGTTTATATTGCCAAAGCAAATGAAATAGATAATAAACAAAAGTGAAATATACAGTCAAAATTGAACAGTAAACATTACACTCACAAAAGTTATCAAGGAACAGAGACATTTCAAATGTCATATTATGGCTATATACAGTGTTGTAACAATGTGCAAATAGTTAAAGTACAAACGGGAAAATAAACTGTCAGTCACAGTCAAATGAGTTAGCAGTGTTCGCTCTTTATGTGTCTGTATTTCTATGGGTGTTATATGAAGGGGGATGAAGAGATCGGCTGAGAAAGGACCAAGGTATTGTTGACAGGTACTTGCATAGGGGCAAACAGGTAGTTAGTTATACATGAGGAAAAAGGATGGAAGTGTGTGTGTGTGTGTGTGTGTGTGTGTGTGTGTGTGTGTGTGTGTGTGAGTGTGTGTGTGTGTGAGTGTGTGTGTGTGTGTGTGTGTGTGTGTGTGTGTGTGTGTGTGTGTGTGTGTGTGTGTGTGTGTGTGTGTGTGTGTGTGTGTGTGTGTGTGTGTGTGTGTGTGTGTGTGTGTGTGTGTGTGTGTGCGGATGGGGATTTTGTGTGGACCTGAAATGTCCTTAGATAAGCCATCTGTGGAGTACTGTATAATGAGTGCTATAGTGAATATAAGGAAAGGAAGTCAGGACAAATGAGTGACTGTTGTGATGAGGCCGTACTGGGATATAGGAAGCTCTTGTCATGTGTTGAAGTCCACTGTATTCTATTTTTAGAATGATTCAGCAGAAGAGCAAGACAAAGCAGAAATAGCATGTCATGAAGTTTCCTGTTTTTAATGAAATATTTGAATAGTGACGCATTTATTGCATTCATAAGCTGTTTTAAACTGATTCGCCAAAGAATCTCTCTGCTGACCTTGAGTGGACGGTTGGTATTTAGATTTTTTTTTACCAGTGTTGACGGTTTAGTGTTCCTCCATTGAAACCCAATCCATGGCCCATATTACAGAGTCTTGAGTGAAACAGTCGACGGCCGTGTCTCAGGAAGGCAGTGAACCTTTAACATCTTCATTCTGCCTGTTTCCTGCATGGGATTACATCTACTTACAGTATGTTACACACACATACTGGCATGCACACACACACACACACTTGACACACAAACACCAATTCAAGGCTACACACAATCTTACATTTCCCCTTGGAGTCCCTCCCCCTAAAACACACACAAACACACTGTCAGGTTAGCAGTCATATGTTATCAGACAAGATTATCACTGTCATTCCTGCCTGTCGCCTCAAGGACGTGTCCAAGAATCTCATAATATAAGGGTGTGTGTGTTTGTGTGTGTGTATGTGTGTGTGTGTGCCTGTGTGCACTATGTGAGTGTGTGTGTGGTTGTCCCATGATCGTGTGTTTGTCTCTCTGACCACTCGTCCTACTGAAGAGCTTCCCACGTTTCCCTAGTGGAGTGTAGCCATCTCCGATCCCTGGGCCATCCCACCTCTCAGTACACTCCATCAGGGACAAAGAGGCCCTGTGTACCACACCATACGTACCATAGTGGGCCAGGGCTGAGAAACCCCTAACACACACACACACACACACACACACACACACACACACACACACACACACACACACACACACACACACACACACACACACACACACACACACACACACACACACACACACACACACACACACACACACACACACACACACACACACACACACACACATACACACATACACACACACACACACACACACACACACAGTGAAACACTTCAATGAGTTTATTTATTCGTTATTTTACCAGGTAGGTTGACTGAGAACAAGTTCTCATTTGCAGCAACGACCTGGGGAATAGTTACAGGAGAGAGGAGGGGGATGAATGAGCCAATTGTAAACTGGGGATTATTAGGTGACCGTGATGGTTTGAGGGCCAGATTGGGAATTTAGCCAGGACACCGGGGTTAACACCCCTACTCTTACGATAAGTGCCATGGGATCTTTAATGACCTCAGAAAGTCAGGACACCCGTTTAACGTCCCATCCGAAAGACGGCACCCTACACAGGGCAGTGTCCCCAATCACTCCGAGGAAAGAGTGCCTCCTACTGGCCCTCCAACACCAATGAGTACACACAATACTTCAATGAAAACCAAAAACACACTTCTGTCATTAAAATAGGATGATGATGATGATGACCAATAGAGAGACAGTGATTCAGAGGTGGGATGCAACACCAGGAATATAGGTTGATGACTGACGTCTAGCTTTTCACTGTACTGTCTTCACTTCCACTTTCTTGTTTCCAGGGAAGGAGACGGGCAGTTTTATATCATTACACATCGTTACTGGATGAACTTATAAGAGAATTATAAAGTCACCCTGGCATGCACGTACACAGACACACACACACACAAAGTTGGACTGAGCGAGAGGGGCAGGGAGGTGGTAGTGGTGGGCGGCACTCCTCAGAGACTTTAAGTAATAAAAGTCGACTGCACTGTGAAAAGGCTCTTTTGTGCCTGTGCTCTGTTTTTCCACGAAGGTAGCATTCCTTCCAAATTGGACAAAAGAATTTTAATGGGGCGGCTAATGGACTGTGATTAGATAGGCAGAGCTAGAGTGTGAGAGAGGGAGAGAGAGGAAGGTAGAGAGAGACAGGAGAGAGGAGAGGTAGCGAGGGAGTGAGAGGGAGGTAGAGAGAGACAGGAGAGAGGAGAGGTAGCGAGGGAGAGAGAGGGAGGTAGAGAGAGACAGGAGAGAGGAGAGGTAGCGAGGGAGAGAGAGGGAGGTAGAGAGAGACAGGGGAGAGAGGAGAGGTAAAGAGGGGTAGGACGGGCCCTAGCTGTGCCCTGGGAGTAGGGATGGGGGGCTAAACACTGCAGCAGGGGGGCTAGAGCTTCACTACAGACTGAGTTGGGTGATAGGGGGCACAGATTACCCCCCATTTACCTGTAAGGGGGAAATAGAAGGAAATGAGAGAGAAGGTTAGGCTGCGAGAGAGGGACACATGGGACACCACTCATAGGTACGTGTATCCATACATTTAATGAGAATGGGAAATGGAGCACCTGCTTTTGGCTAATGGAGTCAGAGTCGTATATCGTTTTTACAATTGGCTGGGTTGATATCCTACAAACAACCAACATAGACCTAGACTATCACTCAATACTAGAGCCATACACAGACAGTAGCCAATCTAATCTATCCCCAGGGCCCTGTTTTTCAAAATGTATCTATTTGGATTTTGCCTATCGGATAGGATTAAATGTATAGAATGAATAGAACGGACAAATCATTGACTTGAATGGGGACTCTCGTTCTGGTCATTCTATTTCTATGCATTTTATCTTGTCCGATAGCCGAAATCCGGATAGGTAACTTTTGAAAAACTGGGCCCAGGAAACCACAGACAGCGCACATGAATGGCTATGTGTGGAACTAATAGCCACATTTACAGGTTAAATGTCACTGAAATAAACATAACGGAGAGGCTCATTCAAGGAAGGCACTCACGGGATTGGTCACACGCCTCTCATTCCCATGGATGAGGTCACCAGCCTTATCAGGACCTTATCACTCACACCTCTGAGCTCTGCCGCAGAACCTGTCAAGCCTTTTCTGAGAAACAGTTTCTAGCTTCTGTCCCCCCCGCTCTCCTTCTCTATATCTGTCTCATTGTATCTGAAAGGTCTAGAAGGGAGCCTTCAGCAGTAATTGGATAAGGTGCTGTAATATTGCTCTTACAGTGCATATATTTTTTTGTTCGATCAATGAGAATGGAAGAATAATAGGATTTATAAAATACGGCTAATACATGCTACAAAGAGACAACCTTATTTTATTTTATTATTTTTCATTTTTTTACACACATATATACAGTACGAGTCAAAAGCTTGGACACACATACTCATTCAAGGGTTTTTCTTAATTTTTACTATTTTATACATTGTAGAATAATAGTGAAGGCATCAAAACTATGAAATAACATATATGGAATCATGTAGTAACCAAAAAAGTGTTAAACAAATCAAAATAAATGTAATATTTGAGATTCTTCAAAGTAGACAACCTTTGCCTTTTTGACA
Organism: Oncorhynchus tshawytscha; assembly: GCF_018296145.1. Classification (NCBI taxonomy): domain Eukaryota; kingdom Metazoa; phylum Chordata; class Actinopteri; order Salmoniformes; family Salmonidae; genus Oncorhynchus; species Oncorhynchus tshawytscha. The sequence continues at coordinate 43,558,023 of NC_056442.1, forward strand.
GCTTAGCACACTCTTGGCATTCTCTCAACCAGCTTCATGAGGAATGCTTTTCCAACCATCTTGAAGGAGTTCCCACATGCTGAGCACATTTTTGCAAATGTGTATATTTTACATATTTACATAAGTATTCAGACCCTTTGCTATGAGACTCCGAAATTGAACTCAGGTGAATCCTGTTTCTATTGATCATCCTTGAGATGTACAGTGCCTTGCGAAAGTATTCGGCCCCCTTCAACTTTGCGACCTTTTGCCACATTTCAGGCTTCAAACATAAAGATATAATACTGTATTTTTTTGTGAAGAATCAACAACAAGTGGGACACAATCATGAAGTGGAACGACATTTATTGGATATTTCAAACTTTTTTAACAAATCAAAAACTGAAAAATTGGGCGTGCAAAATTATTATACAGTCCTTAAAACATTTTCCCCCAAAAAATATATATAATATATATATATTTTTTTATCAATTAGTATATTTGAGTTTAACCATAATATTTGTTGCAATATTTGTTCTGTCTTTTCTGGTGGATTAAACTGAAATTGTTTTAAAAAAACATTATTTTAAAATAGCAATATTTTGGAGATGATTGCATTTTCAAATAACCGAAAGTCAGAGGTTGTAAGATAAATAAGGGGTAAAAGGCCATTCTTGAACATGGGGTGAGACTGAAGCCTTTAGTGACAGTCTAATGTTTTAATATTTAATTATTTCTGCCCTCCAAATTCAGATTCATTATATAAATAGGCCCGTTTAATTTTGTCTGGTTTACCGTTCCAAATAAAATTGAATATTTTTTTTCACATCTTAAAAAAAAACAAGTAGCTAGGTGTAGGCAAGGCCATAAGCAAATAGATATGACTACAGGTATTTTCCGTTCCATGATAGCAAGATCTTATCTATTTTTGCTAACTTTCTAGGAACATGTCTTCTAGTGAGATCATTTCTTTCCTTCAGGATATGTAAACCGAGTATGTCCACTTCACCGTCAGACTAGTTTATTGGTAAACTACGCGGCAATGTAAAAGTGATATTGTTTAGTGATCCAATGCATAATACAGAACACATCATAATTTGGTTGAAATCCAGAAAGGATAGAAAAATGATCTATATCTTCCATGAGTCTGTGGATGATTCTCTATTGTGGATTAAAAGAAAACATTAATCATCAGTGTACCTTTGTTATTAAGCCCTGGGTTTCTAGCCCCTTTATATTATTGTTGGATCTGATTTGAACCCATATATATATATATATGACTATTTTACACCTAGAGTTAATATACATAACTTTAACCCATTTTATAGGAGATTCTCCAAAATCGAAATATTCCAGGCATTTATATATAAATTCCAGTCGTACTTTATCAAAAGCCTTTTCAAAGTCAGCTATGATTACCAGGCCTGGTTTCCCAGATGTATCATATTGTTCTATTGTTTCCAGTTCTTGTCTTATATTATCTCCAATGTAAAAAACCTGTCTGATTAGGATGAATAATATCCAACAATACCTTTTTAATTCTATGCGCTATGCATTTTGCTAGAATTCACAACACTGAAGAGTGAGGGGCCTTAAAAAGTATGGACTGGATCTTTATATTTACCACTTTGGTCCTGTTTCAGTAATTAAATCAGACCTTCTTGTTATACTATACTTTTTTCACCATTTACCATGATGAGAGTTTCAATTATATTTATCATAATATATGTTCATAAACTTACTTATTAAAAAGTACAAAAATGATTGAGTGTCCATATAACTGATTGGGTCCCATCCTTTATAAAGAGCACACAGTGCCACCCACAGAATAGAAGGAGATTAACTGACAAAACATTTCCATTGCCCTCACATCGATTGTTTTTTTGCAACTCTGCCTAGAAGGCCAGCATCCTAGAGTCGCCTCTTTACTGTTGATGTTGAGCCAGGTTGTGCTGTTCTGTGAAGGGAGTAGTGCACAGCGTTGTCCGAGATCTTCAGTTTCTTGGCAATTTCTCACATGGAATAGCCTTCATTTCTCAGAACAAGAATAGACTGACGAGTTTCAGAAGAAACCTCTTTGTTTCTGGCCATTTTGAGCCTGTAATCGAACCGACAAACGCAGATGCTCCAAATACTCAACTAGTCTAAAGAAGGACAGTTTTATTGCTTGTTTAATCAGAAAAACAGTTTTCAGCTGTGCTAACATAATTGCAAAAGGATTTTCTAATGATCAATTAGCTTTTTAAAATTATAAACATGGATTAGCTAACACAATGTGCCACTGGAACACAGGAGTGATGGTTGCTGATAATGGGCCTCTGTACGCCTTTGTAGATATTCCTTTAAAAAATCAGCCGTTTCCAGCTACAACACACATTTACAACTTTAACAATGTCTACACTGTATTTCTGATCAATTTGATGTTATTTTAATGGACAAAAAATTTGCTTTTCTTTCAAAAACAAGGACATTTCTAAGTGACTCCAAACTTTTGAACAGTAGTGTAACTTATGAACAGTAGTGTAACTTTTGAACAGTAGTGTAACTTTTGAATGGTAGTGTATATTTTACAAATCTTGCATAACTTAATTTATTGCCACAATTAACTAATAATATGAGTAATAATAGAGGCAACCTTATTTGTTGCAAGCTACCAACTACACGCTGATGACTTGTTTTTCATCCTAAACTAAAAACATACCGAGTTCCGAGTTCCTAAAAGCGCAAGCTTCCTCTTCATGAGTTCCATGAAATAAATGGGGTTTTCTGTCCTGAATATTGCGACTTTCTTTCTTGTTTTTTCTCTGTCAAGGAGCAAGCACTGCCATCTAACCAGACTATCTCTCGCTACCTTCCCATTTCAGTAGAATGAAATGACTTCCACTAGCCCCTTCCTCCTCCTCCAAACACCCCCCCCACACACACACACACACACACACACACACAGTCATTCTACTCTAAATTGGATGGAGACACTGTCATGCGATATTTACATAAGTATTAATGGCCTGGTGTTCCTGAGGGTAGTCAGTCAACAGAGTGGCTCCTATCTCACTGCACGGCATGCTGGGTAATTGCTATTTTGGCACTGAAGAGCTACCTGGGCCTTGTCTCCCTGTGTGTGTGTGTTTGTATGTATGTGTGTGTGTGTGTTTGTTTGTTTGTGAGACAGAGTATGTTTGCAAGTGTGTGTATGAGTGAGTGAGTGTTATTTTCAAGAAAGTGTCTCCTTAGACCTGAACCAACCTCTGTTCCATTTGCAGCACATTTCTGGAAGGCTATTGTGTTTAGGTCCAGTGGGGACAGCATCTGTCCACCAGAACTCTTGAGTTTGGTTTTGGAGCTGGAATCATGTTTGCTGTTTGCACATTCTTTTCCATAGTGCAAGGGTGTAAATATGGGTGTGTGTATGCATTCTAGTTGACGAGATTCTGTGTGTTTTTGGGTGGGTGTCGATTTGAATATGTTTATTTACTGGCTTGCCCGTGTGTGTGCATATGTTTATTGTGATGATGTCTGTGCAGGTGTTTTTCATGCTGGTTTGAGAGAGGGAGAGATGGTGTGTGTGTGTGTGTGCCCTCCCAAGGTGCTGTAGACAGCTCTCTCATCCTCTGTGTAACTCAATAAGCCCTGACTGCTGGCATGGTGCTGTGGGACGCCATGGCAACACCTAGTCAATTTAAATCACCTCTGGTCATTACCATGTGCAGCACCATCTTACCTTCCCACCTGACTAACCTACTTCTGGTTCCACGCACACCCCCAGGACGAGAAAGATGGTCACGGTTCAGATACTTTCAGGCAGCAGGCTTGCTTCCACCACCACCATTCCTAGAAATCATCTCTGATCTGATTAGCCAGGTTTCCACAACATGACCTTCACCACGTCCTCTCTACTTATATCCAAGTAGAGGGGACAGATTACAACTATCAAGCAAGTGAAAAGTCTTCATCCAGTTCCATTGGTAGCAGAGTTGACATTAACTCTGTTACCAAATCACTCTGTCTGTCCTGCCAACCACACTCAGCTGTGTCATACGTGTCATGGCAAGAGGTGTTCACATTTTCTGTCCATGTCTGCTCTCCTTGTGAGTGAGCACCGTTAAAACTCAATTTCCAAGGCTCCCAGAGGAAAATGATCTGGGAAAGTCTAATGACCCGCTAATCCTGGATCCTCTGTCCTCTTCTGATTCCCTGGGAGAGAGCTGGATCTCTGGGATAGGAAGAGAGCTGGATCTCTGGGATAGGAAGAGAGATGGATCTCTGGGATAGGAAGAGAGCTGGATCTCTGGGATAGGAAGAGAGCTGGATCTCTGGGATAGGAAGAGAGCTGGATCTCTGGGATAGGAAGAGAGCTGGATCTCTGGGATAGGGAGAGAGCTGGATCTCTGGGATAGGAAGAGAGCTGGATCTCTGGGATAGGAAGAGAGCTGGATCTCTGGGATAGGAAGAGAGCTGGATCTCTGGGATAGGAAGAGAGCTGGATCTCTGGGATAGGAAGTGAGCTGGATCTCTGGGATAGGGAGAGAGCTGGATCTCTCGGATAGGAAGAGAGCTGGATCTCTGGGATAGGAAGAGAGGTGGATCTCTGGGATAGGAAGAGAGCTGGATCTCTGGGATAGGAAGAGAGCTGGATCTCTGGGATAGGAAGAGAGCTGGATCTCTGGGATAGGAAGAGAGCTGGATCTCTGGGATAGGAAGAGAGCTGGATCTCTGGGATAGGAAGTGAGCTGGATCTCTGGGATAGGGAGAGCTGGATCTCTGGGATAGGGAGAGAGCTGGATCTCTCGGATAGGAAGAGAGCTGGATCTCTGGGATAGGAAGAGAGGTGGATCTCTGGGATAAGAAGAGAGGTGGATCTCTGGGATAGGGAGAGAGCTGGATCTCTGGGATAGGAAGAGAGATGGATCTCTGGGATAGGAAGAGAGCTGGATCTCTGGGATAGGAAGAGAGCTGGATCTCTGGGATAGGAAGAGAGCTGGATCTCTGGGATAGGAAGAGAGCTGGATCTCTGGGATAGGAAGAGAGCTGGATCTCTGGGATAGGAAGAGAGCTGGATCTCTGGGATAGGGAGAGAGGTGGATCTCTGGGATAGGAAGAGAGGTGGATCTCTGGGATAGGGAGAGAGGTGGATCTCTGGGATAGGAAGAGAGGTGGATCTCTGGGATAGGGAGAGAGCTGTGCAGCGTCTGACACCAGGCCATAAAAAGACTTACAGACGTCTTAAATCATTTCCCTCAGAGTGGTTATTCCCTGCTGCCACTGCCAAATGTCTCTTTTTCATGTCATCTTTTACATAAAGCTTGAAAATCTGCCCAAAGTTAAGGCTGATTTGTAGTTGTGTGTTGATACTTTAAGCGCTGAGTGAATGTGCTGTACTGACATTTAAACACGTCCCTGACAGGAACTTTATCTCACGCTGACACCAGATTTACCGGGTCATTAACCCGCTCTTAACACCACAAAGTGTTACTTCTGCAACAAAATGGGACAGATTAGTTAGATCTTCCATGCGGGTGGATTTGAAATGGAGACACATCAGATGTGTAGCCTACACAACAGAGAGTGATGGAGACTTCACTTCTCCATATGGAGGGTTCTTACTGTGATATATACAAAAAACAATGACAAAGACAAAAATATATATATATTGTAAGGCTGCTGGTGCCTGTAAGTACTTGAAGTCTATTTAAGTTGACAAAATGGCCCCTCAACGCCTCACGGACGAGTCTGGCGAACGTACACACAGTCCTGTTAGGGTGTGACCAAAGGCCTGTGGTGGCTCAAATTGACTGCTGACCACTAGGCAGGGGGGAGAGGGGGGTGTCAGGGGTGGGGAAAGGCCAGATCACACTGCACTGGTTGTGGAGAGAGGGTGGGTAGTAATTGGAGACACATTGAATAGCAGCTTAGAATTTTAAGTGTTAGCCATTGTATGGATACAATGTTTTTGGTATCGTAAGCTTCTTTTTGCAGAAGAAATACATCAAAGAGATCACAAGTTTGTGGTTTGCTGGACAACAACAGGCAACAAGTAAGGATAGTAAATGTGGAATTGGTGTTTCAGAGTCAAACTGTCTCCATGCTTCAGTTTAAACAGACATTGTCAGACTGAAATCCACAGAACCGGTATTTGATGTCTTGTGTGACTGTGAAGATGTGATTAAATCCATCCCTGCAGCGAGTGAGACATGTTGCGTGAGCTACAGAGATGAGAGCATCTTATCCTGTCTCGGTTACTGACACACTGCTGGGTTGGTGGTTTATGCTCTCTCCCCTTCTGCTTCTTTCATCTTCTCATCCTCTTCCCTCCTCTTCTCCACATCTCACACACCTGACCTCCAGGGGCTATCTCACTGACAGCTTTCCCAGGGAACACCACATGAGGCTGGGGTCCGAAGGCGGTACCCTTGGGGGTCAGCTCTCCACAGGGCACAGCGCTTCAGTCCTGCTTCAGTAAGGTAGGCTTAGCCTGGAATCAGCTAAGACTATGACCAAATCTGTTTTAGCCCAGGGAGAGGGGGATTTTGGAGGGGCGGGTTGCTCAGTTGACAATTAAAGGAAACTGCAACACACAAACAAAGGGAACACACACAGCAGCGGCTGTGAGTGTGTGAGTTGAGATTTGTTTGTGTGTGTGTGTGTCTGATTGGCACACAATGCAGATGTGTGGGCAGTAGGTGCCATCTGGAGAAAACAGAGTGGGATGAGGAGGGACGAAGGAGGAGGAAGGGTGGGCTGCCACTTTAGAAAAATTTGATGAGAGGATAAAGGAAATGATCAGAGTGTAATCAATCAAAAAACCTGTGACACAAATGAACGAAGACAAGAAGCCCCCACCTACTCCCCCCTCCCTCCCCCACCTCATCTCAGCAGTGGCCCCGCCCGTTCGTCAATAGGCCCCTTCGTTGGCAGCAACCACGAACTTCGCCAGCATTGGTCGAGCTTGTGAAAAGACTCCAGGTTTTATGGTTGCGTGGCTTGTCGTTAGGGGAAAATGGAAAACCGCCATTCAGGTCATGACGGGTGTCGGACAATCAATGTTGGAACTTAGTAAGTGACCAATCTCGAGGAACGCCAGATGCTATGCCGAGTTCATGTGGATCGGGATGTTTTCACCGGAGCAACCATATCCCCACAAAGACACAGTATGGCCTCCCTGGAGACCCCCGACACCCCCCCCCACACACACCATAAGTCCAATATTCACCCACCCTCCACCCCATCCCTATCCAACACAGTCACCTTCCTTCCCCCGATCTAATGCCATTTCCTTGAGTAGTCCAAGAGTAGCCCTAAATAGCAGCCCTTACTACCTGGTAATGGCAAAAACAAACAAAAGGTACTGGACCCATCAAAACACAGGGACAAAGACTGCTTTATAGAGAATGAGATCACCCACATGAGCGTTTCTGAAGCTGCCATTCCAAACTTTATGGAACTCTGGGGGTGGTATTAGCCTATAGTTCCAAAAACTGAAAATATTGTATCAAAACAAATCAGACTACTGCATAAATGAGTCATTTAGTGAACAACTAGTGGGATTGATGAGCAGGTATAGGTCTGTCTGTGCTGTGTTCTTAAAGATTTCCCCGAAAGTGAAATGAATGATGATATAGGCCTAATAGCCTCGGGGAGGACAGGAAAGTGATGATGTACCTTATATAGCCCTATAGTTCAATCATAGTCTATGGTGCCAGACCAGAGTGCGCAAAGCTTTCATCAAGGGAAAGAGTGGCTACTTTGAAGGAACTAAAATATTAAATATATTATGATTTGCTTAACACTTTTTTTGGTTACTACATGATTCCATATGTTTTATTTCATAGTTTTGATGTCTTCACTATTATTCTACAATGTAGAAAATAATAATACAAATTAAGAAAATCCCTGTAATGAGTAGGTGTGGCCAGCCTTTTGACTCATACTGTAAATGGAGAGTGTGGTTTAGGCCCAGATAGGGCCTACTAACTAGACTGGCTGATGTGACCTATGTGACTCTCCTAAGGAGAGCTGTGACCACACTGGTCTGGAAAGGAGGCGGTTTGTTAATGCACTATTCGCTCAGAAATTGTGCAACGGGTTTGATTGGTTCGCTCAAAAAAAAAAAACTCCGGGTTGAGACCTCTCATTGTTTGGATTTGAAAATCCAACCGTTGTAATGGAAGGGGAGGGGGGCACTCGGGGACTGTGTGTGGCTATGCATGTGGGTGTTTGAGTGAGAAAGAGACAGAGAGCCAACATGTAAAAGCACAGCCCTGTGCCGACAACATCAAAGGACCATTCCAGACTCTGAAGTCAGAAGGACTTTGAGAGTTAGGTGTTAGCCAGACTACCTACGAACCTCATCCCCAAGCTAAATGTGCATAGGCAGAAGTGTAGCCTACAGTTTACACATCCAAGCGGGATCTTGAGCACTTACAAATACATAACATATCTTTCGAATTGCACTTTTTTTGAAGGACGTAACACATCATACAAAAGGGATGATATAGTTCACAATTGTGCAACATTGTCGGTGACCCATTTTGCAGAATTGTGGACATGTCTTGGACCCCAGTCCGACTCCAGTCACACATTTGATGACTTGAGACTTGACTTGATAGAAAATAAAATAACTTGAGACTTGACTTGGACTTGGAGCCTAAAGACTCGGGACTTGACATTGACTTGAGACTGATGACTTGAAATGATCTGGCCAGGTTTTGTAATGTTTTGTCACTCATTTTGTGGCAGTCTATGTGGACTAATCTACACGCTCCCAGAGACAGTACCCGCAGCATCGCAACAGATTGGCTAGTGAAACGCACACTCGGCAATCTGATTGGACCACTGAACTGTCAATCAACACAGGTCGGGTGCACAATGAACAGATTGCTGATTTGCTGTGCAGCTATAGGATCGCGTGCAGCGCGAACATCAAATTGTAGGAAGAGAGGATTGCCATAATAAATAAATAAGCAACCCGCAAACATTTCTGGTGATCAACAATATTAACTGTTTACCTTGTAAACTCACCAGCAATGAGGCAACAATTACTAGGATAGGTCTAGTACTTTGGTATGTAACAATTGCTTGATATTGATAATTTACTTATGAAGCTTGCTTTTATAATTTGTTCAAATCAAATATCACTGTGGCGAAGACGCACCATAGGCGTTGCTTTCCAAACCCGCCGGTAGAGAGGGCTTTTTATATCTTGTTGGAATATTTTGTTATGCATGCATATACCCCACGTGGTAAATCTATACTCCATCTAATACTACAATAATTGCGAGTGTTTCGTCATTACATTACCTTACTGTTTATTGGAACACGTAGACATTTCTGTTTCATGTTTGATAGGCCTACGATACAGTTTCATTTTATAGCCAACCATTGCTTATCCTGCTTTGAGTGGGCGCGATGTTTATAGTGCACATGAACATTCGCAAGACTCGTGAGGTAGAAGTTATGTTTATTCAATTCAATGTATAGTTTCCTTTGTTCATATTTCCCGGGTTAGGTCGAAGTTCCGTGTGTCTCTGTCATTTTTTGTTGTGAGTAAAAGAAGCGCGCGTTTCTTATTGCGCATAGAAATAGGCTAAGTGGCCTTCGCTCCACGCTTTGGAGTCAGAACGTTGAAAGAGAGGTAATGATTGTACCATGTATGCATGGTGTTGGAATATCATTAATAATCATTACGTCTGATAAAGACAAATGTACCCAATGTAACAATGGATGTTGGAATAGCCTTTTACATTGTGGTTGTACATTCCAAATGGGTAATTGTATGGTCTTGGGGGCCATGTGCTTATTATGTAGGCCTGCCTGTTGGAGCTCCTGTTAGACAGATTCCATTTGTTTTCTCAAGGCGAGGCTGTACAGTCTTGCCCTCTACCTGTGTCCGTTCAGATAGGACAGGTTAAGTCTGATACAGAGGCTATTTCTTTTGGGCTGTTGCCTGTGTATATTTGGTAAATCTACTTGTATGTTTTGTATGATATGGCGCTTCCACCACTGGATCACCAAGACCTGTAAATAAGTCTACATTCTGAGCATGTCAACCGGCCTTGCCTTCTGCTGATGTCATGCCTTTATACTACAATGTCCATATTTTACAATTACATAGGGTAATAAAAACATGTTGTAGACAAAATAATGAAAATGACTTTCCTGTAGCCTCGATAAATATACAAAGATTTGTAGTTGAAAAAGTATTTTCATTTATAGATATTTGTTTTTCTTGACTTGAGACTTGGCTTGAAAACTTGTGGCTACACTCGACATCACTTGCTCTTAGAATGCACGTCTTGGACTTGACTCGAGTCTTGACCCGTTCTGCTTTGGACTCAACTTGAGACTCAGACCTTGTGACTTGAGATTTGCTTGTGACTCGAATGATAGCGACTTGGTCCTACCTCAGCCATTTTGGGTACTGAGCACTACTTTCAAAACTACTGGCTGAAAAAATACAAAACCTCTGTAGGGCCACGTTAAATGGAAGAACCACGATGAGGAAGAACTAAGGGTAGCTTGCTGGCCCTTTTTCTGTATGTATTAGTGACTGTGAGGTGATGCGAGAACTATCCAACTCCTCGACGAAGATGGCCCTGTGCGGCTAACTAAAGCCTGCCTGGAGGTAGCAAATCTTGACTCATCCCGCGGGAGCAGGGAGAAATATCCAGCCCGCGTAGGAGGACGTGAGGGAGAGGGTGAAAAAAAAGACAGACAGACAGGCTGAACCAAAAGGGTGGACACTTGGGATTTTCCCAAACCGAATAATACCATCATTGTTTGAGAAAAAACCCCAAAGGAAAACAGTAGGCTACTCATTGATTGATTTCTATACATTTCATACTCTGCAGACCTGTAGGTGATAACTGTTAACAAACATTCTAATATCACAACTCTCGGATGGAACCCCAGATGTATCAGACCTAATTCCTATACAACCTAGATACAATGCTGTTAGAGTAACGACGATAATCCAATAACACGGGATTTGTGCCCATCATTCATAACACAATTGTTTTGCACAATTTCCCAAAGTGGAATTTCGTGTTATGTTATCGGGTCATGCTCTTACTTGTTCCATAATCTAATAGATACTGACTATCTGTGATTGTATCCGCTAGGTGGCGACCTTGGTCTTAAGCGTTTCACCTTGGACAGCGATGCGCATCACTGGAGACGACATTCATAATTCACTTTTTGAGAAAAATGACAAATATCTGCCTATACATGACAATGACGAGTCCTAAGAAATAATTAAGATTTTCTATGATTCTATGAGCAAAGCACTTTTGAGACACTGATGTTATAGCCTAGACCTAATATGGAGAATGTTGAAAAATTAAACAAAAATCAAAATGTATTAAACGTTTTGGCGAATTTCATCTTCATTATTAATAACAACGTAAATACATTATCTTGGAAGTTTATTTCTTCTCTTTAACAATAAAAATAGCGGTGTCCGCATGACAGAAATTCACTAAATATTACAGTAACTCCTGGCCCTTTACACAGTCCCATTTTGGCCCTACCAGTGTCCATTCATGGCTGAGGGGTAGGGGGACAGTTAATGATTATTTGCCCCTGTTTTCCCGACCACTGAGTTTCTTATTTGGATTGACTGCCGCGTCAGAGCGCGCAGACTCACCTCCCGGCTGTTTTCGGAGCTTCGCGCTATCCCTGCTTCAAACACATATTCCACAGGGAGAGAGAGAGAGCAAGACCTGTGAGGAGCGGAACGAACGACCAGAAAAAACGACAAATGGCACTCATGGCTGGGATTTTGTTTACGGCGACCTCTGTGCTGCTTGGAATTTCTACATGTGTTTCTTCGGCACGGATTTACCCCCCAAACGAAGGTAAGACCTGGAATTACAGCGGAGCCCCGTTTTGGACTTTTTCTCCGCTAGTTTATACTCAGTCCACTTCATGTGTGAGACGGACCACAATCCCGGTGTCCCGTAGCTATTCTGGACTCGTGCAAGGACCAGTAGCACTCAACGAATTGGCCAACACTATTCATTTGCTCAACATCATGTGCCATTAATCTCTGACATTGGATTAGGCTTTCCATATGCGTCAAACCCATCGAACGTTTTGTGTCATAGACTACTAGGTTATCTCTTTACCCAAGTTGCTGGAAGCGCTTTGCAGAAAGCCGCAGCGTATGAAGTCTATATGGGGCTCTAGCAGGGTCTGAGTGGAGTGCTGTTACATCTTACTGCAGTCTCTGTTAATTAGGCGATAGCCAACTTCTTCAGCTAAATTAGTTTTTTCTTGAGCCATATAGGCTACAAAGACACGATGTTATACACAAATCAGTATTGCTTTGGAGGGCATGTATGTGTCTGGTTTTGTGCAAAAGCCACCCTTACAAAATGAGCCATGTCATTTTAGTTCATAACCTTGTATTGCAGTCGCAGTTCTGTAAAATGATCCTCATTCAATTAACAAGTGGTGTTTGCGCATGTTCAAATGTCAAAACGCATTAACTTCAAAGCAATACTAAAATAATTACCCAAGTCATTTCAGATAAAGGACATCTTAAATTAAATCCACTTAAAAAAAATGTTAACTCGCTGCATATTTAAGCGCTTACATTTGTGATTTTCTTCACTGCGCAGTGAGAGGATTTCCGTAAGAAATATAAGGGACTATTGAAATTTCATTAGGGATTCTTTTTGATTTCTCACTGAAGCAAGTTGATTTAGACGTCCGTGCTCCTCATCGTAGAACCTCAGGACCCGAGTTAATAAAACAGACGCACGGAGTCTGCAACATGTATTGGGTTCACTGGGTTACAATGTCAATACCCATGGTTCTTTATACAAAATATAAAATCCCTGTAAAATAGGATCCCTTTATGTTTTTAATCATCACATATTCCCCTGTAAAAATCTATCCAATTATGCATTTGAGTAATGCAAACATATTACATCGTTTATGGATGTAGGTGTGTGTGGAATGGGCCTATAGATACGTCATTACATATTGATCATTAGCTTACTTCTGACAGGTTTTCTTTGAGCAGATTGCACATAGTTGTTTTCCTCGGCAAACTGCTTAATAACTATCCAACTATGGCAACAACACGGTGGCTGTTCCAGACTGTATATTATCACTGTAGACAAGGTTACACATATTCTGTGTTATGAACGGTCTATAACTGCTCACTTCTCTTTCTATGTTTTTCAGTGACGTTACTGGACTCCAGATCCGTAGCGGGGGAGTTGGGCTGGGTCGCCAACCCAACAGAAGGAGGGGTAAGTGCCCCTTGTTAAGACGCGAGTCCCCCGTTGAGTCAAAATGGAGAGACGATGTCCTCTATAGCCCACCGGCCCCCTCCGTCCTTCTCTCCCTCTACTCGCGGTAATGGTTAGATTCGAGTCCGATACTGCAGCGGGCGTCAGGTTTCCTGAATAGACGGCTGATTGAATCGGTCTTTGTGGAGAAACGTTATATCCTTTTCCCCCATTGAGGCGCGGGGGAAGAGGAACTTGGCAGCACAGAAAGGGCCCTCTGGAATGGATGAATGAAGGGAAGTGGCAGCGGGTTTCAGTCCTCACAGTAGGATAGGATTGGGCCATAAAGCAATAGGGAATGTGATCGGACTAAATGCATGATCCCGCGGTCTAATTGGGATATATATATTTGCGCTGATAAGGTACAGAGTGCGACTGTTTCGGGAATGTCCGCGTTGGGCCCTTCGGTGCGCGCGGCTGGGGCTGGTCTGGCACACACTCCCCTGCCCGTTGTTCCCTGAGCCGAAGCAGCAACAGCACTGGCGTTTGAATAATTACATGGAACCATCTTATATGTGTTGTTGTATTTATAGACTAAACCAACAAGGTGGCCCAAAGTAGAGCAACATATGCTATCCATTACGTTCTTCTTTCTATTCAGGCATCTTCTGGCATATCAATTAAATTTTAATGATACAGTTTATGGTATGCTATAGACCCACAAAATAAACGTTGCCGGTTTGTGTCAGCCTTCTCTCCAACTCTTGTTTTATTCACCATTGGGTTGAGTTGCTGTTCAATGAATGTGGCTCGTGTGTGCTGCTGTTGGGTGCTCTCCGTTCCTTCTTCAGCGGGTTCCTCCGTGGCGGATGGATTGACAGGGTGCTGGCAGCGCCGACAGGCCTGCATTCACGCTCTCATTACGACCAATTACCCTCATTCTCCCTCTCCTCCGCTATCGGGGAAAGGTGCGGCCTTATCTGCCTAGCCGGTTGATTTCCACAATAAAGGGCCAAGCAGAAAGAGGAAAGCTGTTGAATAAAGCAGCGGGGTGATGGACACTTTCTCAAATCGGAACCTCAGCCGTGTTTAGCGTTATCTCCCCTACTCAAATGAATAGGGCTTTAAACGAGATTAGTTATGACAACGCCTTGAATCAAATTCAGCACAGCATACATCCTTCCCCCTAGTAATAGCTCTGTTTGGACTCGTTTCTCTAAATAGAATATAGTCCTAACCAGATACAAGCAGAAGGCTGGCTTGTCTGCTCTTGTTTTTAAATGCAGTCAATTTGACAACTTTTTAAAAGCTCATTGTGAAATGTTAAATGCCCGGTGCAGTCAAAAATGAGATTTCCCTGTGTTTTTATTATTATATATATATATATATTTTTTTTTTTAACCTATTTCCAGTCTAAGATGTCAAATAATACTGTTATATTTCGAAAATGATGATCATGCCCTTTTAGTGTAAGAGTTATTTGAAAAGACCACCTGAAAATGTCAGCCTGTTTTGGTGGAATGGAGTTTTAGCCTGCCTGTTGACATCACCAGGTGGTAAATTAGTTAATAGAACAATAAGAAAGGGAGTTCCAAACCTCTCTGCCAATAACAGCTAGTTTTCAGTTTCCCCTCCCCACTCAGACCAATCCCAGACAGTCCTAGCAGAATTCTTGCTTGAGAAATGTCTCTTTGCAAACAAGCAATTTTTTGTTTCTTTTTGTCCATTTTTATTTAAAACAATCACAGTAAGGTACTTAATTGTTACCCCGAAATGATTATATATCCATGTCATCTACAAGACCCTGCTAGGTAAAGTCCCCCCTTATCTCAGCTCGCTGGTCACCATAGCATCTCTCACCTGTAGCACACGCTCCAGCAGGTATATCTCTCTGGTCACCCCCAAAACGAATTCTTTCTTTGGCCGCCTCTCCTTCCAGTTCTCTGCTGCCAATGACTTGAACAAACTACAAAAATCTCTTAAACTGGAAACACTTATCTCCCTCACTAGCTTTAAGCACCAACTGTCAGAGCAGCTCACAGATTACTGCACCTGTACATAGCCCACCTATAATTTAGCCCAAACAACTATCTCTCTCCCTACTGTATTTATTTTATTTATTTTGCTCCTTTGCACCCCATTATTTTTATTTTCTACTTTGCACATTCTTCCACTGCAAAGCTACCATTCCAGTGTTTTACCTGCTATATTGTATTTACTTTGCCACCATGGCCTTTTTTTGCCTTTACCTCCCTTATCTCACCTCATTTGCTCACATTGTATATAGACTTATTTTTCTACTGTATTATTGACTGTATGTTTGTTTTACTCCATGTGTAACTCTGTGTCGTTGTATGTGTCGAACTGCTTTGCTTTATCTTGGCCAGGTCGCAATTGTAAATGAGAACTTGTTCTCAACTTGCCTACCTGCTTAAATAAATGTGAAATAAAATAAATAAATAAATATATTGAGATAAAAATGGCTGCGTTGGCCCTTTAAAAGCACACACCATAATGCCCCCAACGCCTTTCAAAACACCATATACCCCATGCTCTTTAGTAGCTGGGACTTTATCGTAAGTAAAACAAACATTGTTCCTATAATAATAAGCCAGCCAGTCATCGATAACGTAATCCATGCACCTCATGAGTTCATTCTAAAAACACCCGGTCCACATGTGTGCTGTCCAAACCCTCTCCCTCTCCAAAATAAGTTGGCAGCCTACAGAAGGAACACAGACACCCATTTTCCATTGGGTTTTTGTTCAGATCACTATAAGCCCCTACAGACTTAAGGCCTATCCATTAGCTCATACACAAGATTCTTTCAATATCTCTTCACCCTCACTCTGTATTTCTCTCCATTTGGTGACCTTTAAATGAATCATGGAGTTATGGGGATTTACATTGAGGTCATCATTATTTGACATTCAAATAATAATTTTAATGGTACATGTTCCCCAAGGATTTGGTTGGTTTCCTTTTATGTGGAGATAAAACGTACTAGTCAGGCTTGAATACAGTACAGTAGGCCTATGTGTACTTATTTCTGATTGTACCGGTAGTAGTTTCATTATAACAGGCCTTGCTATTTATTTTAGGCATTGTCATGCATTTGTTATTACGTTTGGTTTTAAATACTTGACCTACTGAGATGCAGACATTACGTCCCCGTTCTGCTATGGTCTTTCTCAATGTATGTCTGCAAGTTAATGTTTATATGTGGCCTACCATTTGACAGATTTGTCATAATGTTTGTCAGATGTTTTCCTAACATTTCCTCTGTTTGTGTCCTCAGTGGGAGGAGGTGAGCATCATGGATGAGAAGAACATTCCCATCAGGACGTACCAGGTGTGTAACGTCATGGAACCCAACCAGAACAACTGGCTTAGAACGGACTGGATCCCCCGGGTTGGCGCCCAGCGTGTCTACATCGAGATCAAGTTCACCCTGCGCGACTGTAACAGCCTCCCTGGTGTCATGGGAACCTGCAAGGAGACCTTCAACCTCTACTACTACGAGTCCAACAACGACAAGGAGCGCTACATCCGAGAGAACCAGTTTGGCAAGATCGACACGGTGGCGGCCGACGAGAGCTTCACCCAGGTGGACATCGGAGACCGCATCATGAAGTTGAATACGGAGGTCAGGGACGTGGGAGCCTTGACCCGGAAGGGTTTCTACCTGGCCTTCCAGGACGTGGGAGCCTGCATCGCCCTGGTGTCTGTCAGGGTGTTCTATAAGAAGTGTCCCCTGGCTGTGAGGAACCTGGCCCAGTTCCCTGACACCACCACCGGGGCTGACACCTCATCACTGGTAGAAGTCCGAGGATCCTGCGTAAATGATTCAGAGGAGCGTGATGTTCCCAAAATGTACTGCGGGGCGGACGGAGAGTGGCTGGTGCCCATCGGGAACTGCCTGTGTAACCCGGGATTTGAGGAGAGAAACCTTGAATGTCAGGGTAAGTTAAGGAGAGAAAGCTTCTGTCTGCCTCTGATATATATATTCCTCTAGTCACGGGCAGCAGCTGTTCTGTGTGGTTATTTATATTCTTCTCTATCGTTCTCTCTTCATTCACCTTCCATCTCTATCTCCATACAGTAGTCTGCTTCTTTATCATATCTCCCTCCTCTCTGTCTGTCTCTTTGTTTCACTCCCTCCATGTATCCCACTCTCTTTGTCTCTCTCTCTCTCTCTCTCGCTCTCTCACTCTCTCTCCCTCTCTCTCTCTTCCCCTCCCTGCGTCTCTCCTACATGATATCAGGCTGGTTAATAGAAGAGGTGATGATTGTAAATGGCGTAATTATCCAGTCCATTGGGATGTGGTAGTTAGGTCAGGGGTACATGCCTGCTATTGGGATGTGTTAGTTAGGCCAGGGTACAGGCCTATTATTGGGATGTGGTAGTTAGGTCAGGGGAGCAGGCCTGCTATTGGGATGTGGTAGTTAGGTCAGGGGAGCAGGCCTGCTATTGGGATGTGGTAGTTAGGTCAGGGGTACAGGCCTGCTATTGGGATGTGTTAGTTAGGCCAGGGAAACAGGCCTGCTATATGGATGTGGTAGTTAGGCCAGGGGAACAGGCCTGCTCTGGGATGTGTTAGTTAGGTCAGGGGAACAGGTCTGCTATTGGGATGTGTTAGTTAGGCCAGGGGAACAGGCCTGCTCTGGGATGTGTTAGTTAGGTCAGGGGAACAGGTCTGCTATTGGGATGTGTTAGTTAGGCCAGGGGACAGGTCTGCTATTGGGATGTGGTAGTTGGGTCAGGGGTACAGGCCTGCTATTGGGATGTGGTAGTTAAGCCAGGATGACAGGCCTGCTATTGGGATGTGGTAATTAGGCCAGGGGTACAGGCCTACTATTGGGATGTGGTAGTTAAGCCAGGCGGACAGGCCTGCTATTGGGATGTGGTAGTTAGGCCAGGGGAACAGGCCTGCTATTGGGATGTGGTAGTTAAGCCAGGGGAACTAGCCTGCTATAGGGATGTGGTAATTAGGCCAGGGTAACAGGCCTGCTATTGGGATGTGTTAGTTAGGCTGCGGGAACAGGCCTGCTATATTTATGTGGTAGTTAGGCCAGGGGAACAGGCCTGCTCTGGGATGTGTTAGTTAGGTCAGGATACATGCATGCTATTGGGATGTGTTAGGCCAGGGTAACAGGCCTGCTATTGGGATGTGGTAGTTAGGCCAGGGTAACAGGCCTGCTATTGGGATGTGGTAGTTAAGTCAGGGGTACAGGCCTGCTATTGGAATGTGTTAGTTAGGTCAGGGGAACTAGCCTGCTATAGGGATGTGGTAGTTAGGTCAGGGGAATAGGCCTGCTATTGGGATATGGTAGGCCAGGGTAACAGGCCTGCTATAGGGATGTGGTAGTTAGGCCAGGGGAACAGGCCTGCTCTGGGATGTGTTAGTTAGGTCAGGATACATGCATGCTATTGGGATGTGTTAGGCCAGGGTAACAGGCCTGCTATTGGGATGTGGTAGTTAGGCCAGGGTAACAGGCCTGCTATTGGGATGTGGTAGTTAAGTCAGGGGTACAGGCCTGCTATTGGAATGTGTTAGTTAGGTCAGGGGAACTAGCCTGCTATAGGGATGTGGTAGTTAGGTCAGGGGAATAGGCCTGCTATTGGGATATGGTAGGCCAGGGTAACAGGCCTGCTATAGGGATGTGGTAGTTAGGTCAGGGGAACAGGCCTGCTATAGGGATGTGGTAGTTAGGTCAGGGGAACAGGCATGCTATTTGGATGTGGTAGTTAGGCGAGTGTACATGCCTGCTTTTGGGATGTGTCAGTTAGGCCAGGGGTACAGACCTGCTATTGGGATGTGGTAGTTAGGCCAGGGTACATGCCTGCTATTGGGATGTGGTAGTTAGGCCAGGGGAACAGGCCTGCTATTGGGATGTGGTAGTTAAGCCAGGGGAACAGGCCTGCTATTGGAATGGGTTAGTTAGGTCAGGGTAACAGGCCTGCTATAAGGATGTGTTAGTTAGGTCAGGGGAACAGGCCTGCTATAGGGATGTGGTAGTTAGGTCAGGGGAACAGGCCTGCTATTGGAATGTGTTAGTTAGGTCAGGGGAACAGGCCTGCTATAAGGATGTGTTAGTTAGGTCAGGGGTACATGCCTGCTATTTGAATGTGTTAGTTAGGTCAGGGGGACAGGCCTGCTATTTGAATGTGGTAGTTAGGCCAGGGGAACAGGCCTGCTATTTGAATGTGTTATTTAGGTCAGGGGAACAGGCCTGCTATTGGGATGTGTTAGTTATGCCAGGGGACAGGCCTGCTATTGGGATGTGGTTGTTAGGTCAGGGAAACAGGCCTGATATTGGGATGTGGTAGTTAGGTCAGGGAAACAGGCCTGCTATTGGGATGTGGTAGTTAGGCCAGGGTAACAGGCCTGCTATTGGGATGTGTTAGGCTAGGGTAACAGGCCTGCTATTGGGATGTGGTAGTTAGGCCAGGGGAACAGGCCTGCTCTGGGATGTGTTAGTTAGGTCAGGGTACATGCATGCTATTGGGATGTGTTAGTTATGCCAGGGGAACAGGTCTGCTATTGGGATGTGTTAGTTAGGCCAGGGGAACATGCCTGCTTTTCGGATGTGTCAGTTAGGCCAGGGGTACAGACCTGCTATTGGGATGTGGTAGTTAGTCTAGGAAAAACAGGTCTGCAATTGGGATGTGGTAGTTAGGCCAGGGTAACAGGCCTGCTATTGGGATTTGGTAGTTAGGCCAGGGTAACAGGCCTGCTATTGGGATGTGTTAGGCCAAGGTAACAGGCCTGCTATTGGGATGTGGTAGTTAGGCCAGCGTAACAGGCCTGCTATTGGGATGTGGTAGTTAGGCCAGGGTAACAGGCCTGCTATTGGGATGTGTTAGGCCAGGGTAACAGGCCTGCTATTGGGATGTGGTAGTTAGGCCAGGGTACATGCCTGCTATAGGGATGTGTTAGTTAGGCCAGGGAAACAGGCCTGCTATTGGGATGTGGTCGTTAGGTCAGGGGGACAGGCCTGCTCTGGGATGTGGTAGTTAGGTCAGGGTACATGCATGCAATTGGGATGTGTTAGTTAGGCCAGGGAAACAGGTCTGCTATTGGGATGTGTTAGTTAGGCCAGGGGAACAGGTCTGCTATTGGGATGTGTTAGTTAGGCCAGGGGAACATGCCTGCTTTAGAGATGTGTCAGTTAGGCCAGGGGTACAGACCTGCTATTGGGATATGGTAGTTAGTCTAGGAAAAACAGGTCTGCAATTGGGATGTGTTAGTTAGGCCAGGGGTGACAGGTCTGCTATTGGGATGTGTTAGTTAGGCCAGGGGAACATGCCTCCTTTTGGGATGTGTCAGTTAGGCCAGGGGTACAGACCTGCTATTGGGATGTGGTAGTTAGTCTAGGAAAAACAGGTCTGCAATTGGGATGTGGTAGTTAGGCCAGGGTAACAGGCCTGCTATTGGGATTTGGTAGTTAGGCCAGGGTAACAGGCCTGCTATTGGGATGTGGTAGTTAGGTCAGGGGTACAGGCCTGCTATTGGGATGTGGTAGTTAGGTCAGGGGTACAGGCCTGCTATTGGGATGTGTTAGTTAGGTCAGGGGTACAGGCCTGCTATTGGGATGTGTTAGTTAGGTCAGGGGAACAGGCCTGCTATTGGGATGTGCTTGTTAGGCCAGGGGAACAGACCTGCTATAAGGATGTGGTAGTTAGGCCAGGGGAACAGACCTGCTATAAGGATGTGGTAGTTAGGTCAGGGGAACAGGCCTGCTATTGGGATGTGTTAGTTAGGCCAGGGTAACAGGCCTGCTATAGGGATGTGGTAGTTAGGTCAGGGAAACAGGCCTGCTATTGGGATGTGGTAGTTAGGTCAGGGGAACAGGCCTGCTATTGGGATGTGGTAGTTAGGTCAGGGGAACAGGCCTGCTATAGGGATGTGGTAGTTAGGTCAGGGGAACAGGCCTGCTATTGGGATGTGGTAGTTAGGTCAGGGGTACAGGCCTGCTATTGGGATGTGTTAGTTAGGTCAGGGGTACAGGCCTGCTATTGGGATGTGTTAGTTAGGTCAGGGGAACAGGCCTGCTATTGGGATGTGCTTGTTAGGCCAGGGGAACAGACCTGCTATAAGGATGCTGTAGTTAGGCCAGGGGAACAGACCTGCTATAAGGATGTGGTAGTTAGGTCAGGGGAACAGGCCTGCTATTGGGATGTGGTAGTTAGTCTAGGAAAAACAGGTCTGCAATTGGGATGTGGTAGTTAGGCCAGGGTAACAGGCCTTCTATTGGGATTTGGTAGTTAGGCCAGGGTAACAGGCCTGCTATTGGGATGTGTTAGGCCAGGGTAACAGGCCTGCTATTGGGATGTGGTAGTTAGGCCAGGGTAACAGGCCTGCTATTGGGATGTGGTCGTTAGGCCAGGGTAACAGGCCTGCTATTGGGATGTGTTAGGCTAGGGTAACAGGCCTGCTATTGGGATGTGGTAGTTAGGCCAGGGTACATGCCTGCTATTGGGATGTGTTAGTTAGGCCAGGGAAACAGGCCTGCTATTGGGATGTGGTAGTTAGGCCAGGGTAACAGGCCTGCTATTGGGATGTGGTAGTTAGGCCAGGGTAACAGGCCTGCTATTGGGATGTGTTAGGCCAGGGTAACAGGCCTGCTATTGGGATGTGGTAGTTAGGTCAGGGTAACAGGCCTGCTATTGGGATGTGGTAGTTAGGCCAGGGTAACAGGCCTGCTATTGGGATGTGTTAGGCCAGGGTAACATGCCTGCTATTGGGATGTGGTAGTTAGGCCAGGGTAACAGGCCTGCTATTGGGATGTGGTAGTTGGGCCAGGGTACATGCCTGCTATTGGGATGTGTTAGTTAGGCCAGGGAAACAGGCCTGTTATTGGGATGTGGTAGTTAGGTCAGGGAACAGGCCTGCTATTGGGATGTGGTAGTTAGGTCAGGGGTACAGGCCTGCTATTGGGATGTGGTAGTTAGTCTAGGAAAAACAGGTCTGCAATTGGGATGTGGTAGTTAGGCCAGGGTAACAGGCCTGCTATTGGGATTTGGTAGTTAGGCCTGGGTAACAGGCCTGCTATTGGGATGTGTTAGGCCAGGGTAACAGGCCTGCTATTGGGATGTGGTAGTTAGGCCAGGGTAACAGGCCTGCTATTGGGATGTGGTCGTTAGGCCAGGGTAACAGGCCTGCTATTGGGATGTGTTAGGCTAGGGTAACAGGCCTGCTATTGGGATGTGGTAGTTAGGCCAGGGTACATGCCTGCTATTGGGATGTGTTAGTTAGGCCAGGGAAACAGGCCTGCTATTGGGATGTGGTCGTTAGGCCAGGGTAACAGGCCTGCTATTGGGATGTGGTAGTTAGGCCACGGTAACAGGCCTGCTATTGGGATGTGTTAGGCCAGGGTAACAGGCCTGCTATTGGGATGTGGTAGTTAGGTCAGGGTAACAGGCCTGCTATTGGGATGTGGTAGTTAGGCCAGGGTAACAGGCCTGCTATTGGGATGTGTTAGGCCAGGGTAACAGGCCTGCTATTGGGATGTGGTAGTTAGGCCAGGGTAACAGGCCTGCTATTGGGATGTGTTAGTTAGGTCAGGGGTACATGCCTGCTATTTGAATGTGTTAGTTAGGTCAGGGGGACAGGCCTGCTATTTGAATGTGGTAGTTAGGCCAGGGGAACAGGCCTGCTATTTGAATGTGTTATTTAGGTCAGGGGAACAGGCCTGCTATTGGGATGTGTTAGTTAGGCCAGGGGGACAGGCCTGCTATTTGAATGTGGTAGTTAGGTCAGGGGTACAGACCTGCTATAGGGATGTGTTATTTAGGTCAGGGGAACAGGCCTGCTATAGGGATGTGGTAGTTAGGTCAGGGGAACAGGCCTGCTATAGGGATGTGGTAGTTAGGTCAGGGGAACAGGCCTGCTATTTGAATGTGGTAGTTAGGTCAGGGGTACAGGCCTGCTATTTGGATGTGGTAGTTAGGCCAGGGGAACAGACCTGCCATTGGGATGTGATAGTTAGGTCATGAAACAGGCCTGCTATTGGGATGTGGTAGTTAGGCCAGGGGAACAGGCCTGCTATTGGGATCTGTTAGTTAGGCCAGGGGAACAGGCCTGCTATTGGGATGTGTTAGTTAGGCCAGGGGAACAGGCCTGCTACATGGATGTGGTAGTTAGGCCAGGGTAACATGCCTGCCTGTCTGCAGTGTGTATCTGATGGATAAATTGCTCAGGAGAGACCAGTCTAAATAGCTCCCAGTCGTACTTTCCTCCCAGCCCCATTCCCAGCCAGATGATTCTCAGTCTCTCTCTCTCTCCTCCCCTACCCACCACACCACCAGCCCCAATCCCAGCCAGATTATTCTCAGTCTCTCTCTCTACCCACCACACCACCAGCCCCAATCCCAGTCAGATGATTCCCAGTCTCTCCCCTCCCCTACCCACCACACCACCAGCCCCAATCCCAGCCAGATGATTCCCAGTCTCTCCCCCCTACCCACCACACCACCAGCCCCAATCACAGCCAGATGATTCCCAGTCTCTCCTCCCCTACCCACCACACCACCAGCCCCAATCCCAGTCAGATGATTCCCAGTTTCTCCTCCCCTACCCACCACACCACCAGCCCCAATCCCAGTCAGATGATTCCCAGTCTCTCCTCCCCTACCCACCACACCACCAGCCCCAATCCCAGTCAGATGATTCTCAGTCTCTCTCTCTCTCTCCCCCCTACCCACCACACCACCAGCCCCAATCCCAGTCAGATGATTCCCAGTCCTTCTCTCTACCCACCACACCACCAGCCCCAATCCCAGGAAGATGATTCCCAGTCTCTCTCTCTCCTCCCCACCACAGCCCCAATCCTAGCTAGATGGTTTTCAGAAGGGCCAGTGCTGGCCTGTGAGAGAGAGATAGACAGAAGCCCTCACTTGTCTGGTTTATCATTCTATGTAGGTGGACGAGAGGTAGAAAGATACACACACACACACACACACACACACACACACACACACACACACACACACACACACACACACACACACACACACACACACACACACACACACACACACACACACACACACACACACACGCACTCTCACCAATGAAATAGAGCTCAAACAGAGACACATGGCGATGAGGGGGGAAAAATGCTGAAAGTGTTTGTTTTTAGTCTTTAGTCCACCTCAATGATCCCTCTTGTTTAATGTTGTTTGTGTGACTATACTTAGTGAATGTCTTTTGTTATCCATCAGCATCTGAATAAAAACATGGCAATGCAAAAAACAAAATGGTAAAAAGCCAGAATAAAAAAAATATGTTGAATCTGTTAATACATTTACCAAGGATATATAGACCTACTGTATGTTTTTCTCTTGGTGTGTGACTACCAACTTTCTCTCCCGGTGTGGAAACCAGTGTGTTGTGTGTGTAGTTCCTGGTGTGTGACTACCAGTGTGTTGTGTGTGTAGTTCCTGGTGTGTGACTACCAGTGTGTTGTGTGTGTAGTTCCTGGTGTGTGACTACCAGTGTGTTGTGTGTGTAGTTCCTGGTGTGTGACTACCAGTGTGTTGTGTGTGTAGTTCCTGGTGTGTGACTACCAGTGTGTTGTGTGTGTAGTTCCTGGTGTGTGACTACCAGTGTGTTGTGTGTAGTTCCTGGTGTGTGACTACCAGTGTGTTGTGTGTGTAGTTCCTGGTGTGTGACTACCAGTGTGTTGTGTGTGTAGTTCCTGGTGTGTGACTACCAGTGTGTTGTGTGTGTAGTTCCTGGTGTGTGGATACCAGTGTGTTGTGTGTGTAGCTCCTGGTGTGTGACTACCAGTGTGTTGTGTGTGTAGTTCCTGGTGTGTGACTACCAGTGTGTTGTGTGTGTAGTTCCTGGTGTGTGACTACCAACTTTCTCTCCCTGTGTGACTACCAGTGTGTTGTGTGTGTGGTTCCTGGTGTGTGACTACCAGTGTGTTGTGTGTGTAGTTCCTGGTGTGTGACTACCAACTTTCTCTCCCGGTGTGACTACCAGTGTGTTGTGTG
This sequence comes from Oncorhynchus tshawytscha, assembly GCF_018296145.1. Lineage (NCBI taxonomy): Eukaryota > Metazoa > Chordata > Actinopteri > Salmoniformes > Salmonidae > Oncorhynchus > Oncorhynchus tshawytscha. The sequence continues at coordinate 43,583,241 of NC_056442.1, forward strand.
TGTAGTTCCTGGTGTGTGACTACCAGTGTGTTGTGTGTGTAGTTCCTGGTGTGTGACTACCAGTGTGTTGTGTGTGTAGTTCCTGGTGTGTGACTACCAGTGTGTTGTGTGTGTAGTTCCTGGTGTGTGGATACCAGTGTGTTGTGTGTGTAGTTCCTGGTGTGTGACTACCAGTGTGTTGTGTGTGTAGTTCCTGGTGTGTGGATACCAGTGTGTTGTGTGTGTAGTTCCTGGTGTGTGACTACCAGTGTGTTGTGTGTGTGTTCCTGGTGTGTGACTACCAACTTTCTCTCCTGGTGTGGATACCAGTGTGTTGTGTGTGTAGTTCCTGGTGTGTGACTACCAACTTTCTCTCCTGGTGTGGATACCAGTGTGTTGTGTGTGTGGTTCCTGGTGTGTGACTACCAGTCTGTTGTGTGTGTGGTTCCTGGTGTGTGACTACCAGTGTGTTGTGTGTGTGGTTCCTGGTCTGTGACTACCAGTGTGTTGTGTGTGTGGTTCCTGGTGTGTGACTACCAGTGTGTTGTGTGTGTGGTTCCTGGTGCGTGACTACCAGTGTGTTGTGTGTGTGTTCCTGGTGTGTGACTACCAGTGTGTTGTGTGTGTGGTTCCTGTTGTGTGACTACCAGTGTGTTGTGTGTGTAGTTCCTGGTGTGTGACTTCCAGTCTGTTGTGTGTGTAGTTCCTGGTGTGTGACTACCAGTCTGTTGTGTGTGTGGTTCCTGGTGTGTGACTACCAGTGTGTTGTGTGTGTGGTTCCTGGTGTGTGACTACCAGTGTGTTGTGTGTGTAGTTCCTGGTGTGTGACTACCAGTGTGTTGTGTGTGTGGTTCCTGGTGTGTGACTACCAGTGTGTTGTGTGTGTAGTTCCTGGTGTGTGACTACCAGTGTGTTGTGTGTGTAGTTCCTGGTGTGTGACTACCAGTGTGTTATGTGTGTAGTTCCTGGTGCGTGACTACCAGTGTGTTGTGTGTGTGGTTCCTGGTGTGTGACTACCAGTGTGTTGTGTGTGTAGTTCCTGGTGTGTGACTACCAGTGTGTTGTGTGTGTAGTTCCTGGTGTGTGACTACCAGTGTGTTGTGTGTGTGGTTCCTGGTGTGTGACTACCAGTGTGTTGTGTGTGTAGTTCCTGGTGTGTGACTACCAGTGTGTTGTGTGTGTAGGTCCTGGTGTGTGACTACCAGTGTGTTGTGTGTGTAGTTCCTGGTGTGTGACTACCAGTGTGTTGTGTGTGTGTAGTTCCTGGTGTGTGACTACCAGTGTGTTGTGTGTGTAGTTCCTGGTGTGTGACTACCAGTGTGTTGTGTGTGTAGTTCCTGGTGTGTGACTACCAGTGTGTTGTGTGTGTAGTTCCTGGTGTGTGACTACCAGTGTGTTGTGTGTGTAGTTCCTGGTGTGTGACTACCAGTGTGTTGTGTGTGTAGTTCCTGGTGTGTGACTACCAGTGTGTTGTGTGTGTAGTTCCTGGTGTGTGACTACCAGTGTGTTGTGTGTGTAGTTCCTGGTGTGTGACTACCAGTGTGTTGTGTGTGTAGTTCCTGGTGTGTGACTACCAACTTTCTCTCCTGGTGTGGATACCAGTGTGTTGTGTGTGTAGTTCCTGGTGTGTGACTACCAGTGTGTTGTGTGTGTAGTTCCTGGTGTGTGACTACCAACTTTCTCTCCTGGTGTGGATACCAGTGTGTTGTGTGTGTAGTTCCTGGTGTGTGACTACCAGTCTGTTGTGTGTGTGGTTCCTGGTGTGTGACTACCAGTGTGTTGTGTGTGTGGTTCCTGGTCTGTGACTACCAGTGTGTTGTGTGTGTGGTTCCTGGTGTGTGACTACCAGTGTGTTGTGTGTGTAGTTCCTGGTGTGTGACTACCAGTGTGTTGTGTGTGTAGTTCCTGGTGTGTGACTACCAGTCTGTTGTGTGTGTGGTTCCTGGTGTGTGACTACCAGTGTGTTGTGTGTGTGGTTCCTGGTGTGTGACTACCAGTGTGTTGTGTGTGTGGTTCCTGGTGTGTGACTACCAGTCTGTTGTGTGTGTGGTTCCTGGTGTGTGACTACCAGTGTGTTGTGTGTGTGGTTCCTGGTGTGTGACTACCAGTGTGTTGTGTGTGTAGTTCCTGGTGTGTGACTACCAGTGTGTTGTGTGTGTGGTTCCTGGTGTGTGACTACCAGTGTGTTGTGTGTGTAGTTCCTGGTGTGTGACTACCAGTGTGTTGTGTGTGTAGTTCCTGGTGTGTGACTACCAGTGTGTTACTGGTGCGTGACTACCAGTGTGTTGTGTGTGTGGTTCCTGGTGTGTGACTACCAGTGTGTTGTGTGTGTAGTTCCTGGTGTGTGACTACCAGTGTGTTGTGTGTGTAGTTCCTGGTGTGTGACTACCAGTGTGTTGTGTGTGTGGTTCCTGGTGTGTGACTACCAGTGTGTTGTGTGTGTAGTTCCTGGTGTGTGACTACCAGTGTGTTGTGTGTGTAGGTCCTGGTGTGTGACTACCAGTGTGTTGTGTGTGTAGTTCCTGGTGTGTGACTACCAGTGTGTTGTGTGTGTGTAGTTCCTGGTGTGTGACTACCAGTGTGTTGTGTGTGTAGTTCCTGGTGTGTGACTACCAGTGTGTTGTGTGTGTAGTTCTGGTGTGTGACTACCAGTGTGTTGTGTGTGTAGTTCCTGGTGTGTGACTACCAGTGTGTTGTGTGTGTAGTTCCTGGTGTGTGACTACCAGTGTGTTGTGTGTGACTAGTTCCTGGTGTGTGACTACCAGTGTGTTGTGTGTGTAGTTCCTGGTGTGTGACTACCAGTGTGTTGTGTGTGTAGTTCCTGGTGTGTGACTACCAGTGTGTTGTGTGTGTAGTTCCTGACTACCAGTGTGTTGTGTGTGTAGTTCCTGCTGTGTGACTACCAACTTTCTCTCCTGGTGTGGATACCAGTGTGTTGTGTGTGTAGTTCCTGGTGTGTGACTACCAGTGTGTTGTGTGTGTAGTTCCTGGTGTGTGACTACCAACTTTCTCTCCTGGTGTGGATACCAGTGTGTTGTGTGTGTAGTTCCTGGTGTGTGACTACCAACTTTCTCTCCTGGTGTGGATACCAGTGTGTTGTGTGTGTGGTTCCTGGTGTGTGACTACCAGTCTGTTGTGTGTGTGGTTCCTGGTGTGTGACTACCAGTGTGTTGTGTGTGTGGTTCCTGGTCTGTGACTACCAGTGTGTTGTGTGTGTGGTTCCTGGTGTGTGACTACCAGTGTGTTGTGTGTGTAGTTCCTGGTGTGTGACTACCAGTGTGTTGTGTGTGTAGTTCCTGGTGTGTGACTACCAGTCTGTTGTGTGTGTGGTTCCTGGTGTGTGACTACCAGTGTGTTGTGTGTGTGGTTCCTGGTGTGTGACTACCAGTGTGTTGTGTGTGTGGTTCCTGGTGTGTGACTACCAGTGTGTTGTGTGTGTGGTTCCTGGTGTGTGACTACCAGTGTGTTGTGTGTGTGGTTCCTGGTGTGTGACTACCAGTGTGTTGTGTGTGTAGTTCCTGGTGTGTGACTACCAGTGTGTTGTGTGTGTGGTTCCTGGTGTGTGACTACCAGTGTGTTGTGTGTGTGGTTCCTGGTGTGTGACTACCAGTCTGTTGTGTGTGTGGTTCCTGGTGTGTGACTACCAGTGTGTTGTGTGTGTGGTTCCTGGTGTGTGACTACCAGTGTGTTGTGTGTGTGGTTCCTGGTGTGTGACTACCAGTGTGTTGTGTGTGTAGTTCCTGGTGTGTGACTACCAGTGTGTTGTGTGTGTGGTTCCTGGTGTGTGACTACCAGTGTGTTGTGTGTGTAGTTCCTGGTGTGTGACTACCAGTGTGTTGTGTGTGTGGTTCCTGGTGTGTGACTACCAGTGTGTTGTGTGTGTGGTTCCTGGTGTGTGACTACCAGTGTGTTGTGTGTGTAGTTCCTGGTGTGTGACTACCAGTGTGTTGTGTGTGTGGTTCCTGGTGTGTGACTACCAGTGTGTTGTGTGTGTAGTTCCTGGTGTGTGACTACCAGTGTGTTGTGTGTGTGGTTCCTGGTGTGTGACTACCAGTGTGTTGTGTGTGTGTGTGTAGTCAGCCGTCAGCTGCCTCCCCCCAGCCTAAAGGGCTGAGGGCTGCTGCAGCGTGTGGTCAGAGGCCGGCCAGGTTGATTAACGGGGACTGGCCACTCTACCTACCTTCATTTACGGGGAAACCTTTAAGCACTATCTCAGGACTAATTGCATGACAAACAGGCCTGGTGATTTAGTGTACTAGGGCTGGCGGGCTCCTTCTGAGGATGGTCGAGGAGGGCGCACTGATGTACAAATGGCCAAAGATGGTGTGTGTGTGTGGGGGATAGGTTTGGGGTCAGGGGGTAGCATTTCGGGGCAAGAATGTTCTTTGGAGTGTAGCCTGTCTCCCCTGTTGGTTTCTGTGGCTGTGTGGATGGCAGGGGCCAGGTTTCTCTCTCCCCTGGGTTTTCTTCAAAGGAGAGAGCAGAGATGGCAGGCTGAAGGAAGGAGAGCTGACTGAGGGTAGTCTTTGAAAGATGATGTATCCTTACTGGTGTGAGTCAGCAACATTTAGTTCTCTCTCATACCAAACTCATGGGTAACTGAGTGCCCTTTAGTCTATCTTTGCAATGATTGTCTCTGAGTGTCTATTGTTAATGTGTATTTTTGCGATGTGTATACAGTGCCCTACGTAATTATTGGGGCAGTGACACATGTTTAGCTATTTTGGCAATTTAGATTTGAAATTATACAATGACTATGGGGTTAAAGTACAGACTGTCAGCTTTAATTAAAAGGTATTTTCATCCATATCGGGTGAACGGTTTATAAATTACAGCACTTTCAGTACGTAGTCCCCCCATTTTAGGGGACCAAAAGTTTTGGGACAAATTCACTTACGTGTATTAAAGTAGTCAAAAGTAAGTATTTGGTTCCATATTCCTAGCACACAATGATTACATCAAGCTTGTGACTCTACACACTTGTTGGATGCATTTGCTGTTTGTTTTGGTTGTGTTTCAGAATATTTAGCGTCCAATAGAAATGAATGGTAATATATTACGTCACTTTTATTGTAAATAAGAATATAATATGTTTCTAAACATTTCTACGTTGATGTGGATGCTGCCATTATTGTGGGTAGTCCTTAATGAATCGTGAATAATGAAAGTTACAGACGCACAAATATCATACCCCCAAGACATGCTAACCTCTCTCTATTACAATAGCAGGGGAGGTTAGCATTTCGGGTGTTATGATATTTGTGCGTCTAACTTTCTGTGTCACTATCCCAATAATTACGGAGGGCATTGTATGCATGTGCTGTGTCATATAACATCAGTGGTACGTGCTCTATCACATCAGAGTTGGGTCAGACACACACTCACGTTCTGCCTGGGTCTCCATGGCTACCAGAGCGACAGTCCAGGGTCTACCTCAGTGTTTGATGGGTTAAAAGGTGGAGCTCACTGTCAGCCTTCAAGTGCACTGATGAGGCAGAATACAGGGGGGCTCAACTTCAATATAATCATGTGGACCAAGACACTAAAGAGGGGCTGAGATGGGGGGTTGGGTCTCAAGTCCTCTGTCGGAAAGAGGGTGTGTGTGTGTGTGTGTGTGTGTGTGTGTGTCAAGGTTATGGGGTACCTTGGCCTCTGGTTCCCAGCAGTGGTGAGTGAATGGGACTCCTCCATCATTGTTGAAGCAGTGAGGTTGGGGGTGTGTGGGTTAGGGGGTCAGAGGATTGTGAACGCTGGCTGAGGGTCAAAGGTCACTAAGTTGTTCATCCATCTTGCTGGTATGCATGACAGGGTCGAGGGCCAGGATTTATTAAGATGTCAGGATTCTGACAGCTGGGTGTTCGGGGGCCGCCAGAATGTACACAGAGCACAGGGGCCAAGGGGAGAGAGATGCAGGGGCCAGGGAGGGCCCCATGTGAAGGACCGGGGGTTTGCTTTTGGGCTCCTTTCTTTTCTCTCTCATTCCCTTGTTTCTATGAGCTTGGGTGGTGGGGTAACGCTCTCTGCCGCTAGTCGTCTGTTGAGGGTGACTGCATTGTTGAGGGTGACTGCATTGTTGAGGGTGACTGCATTGTTGAGGGTGACTGCATTGTTGAGGGTGACTGCATTGTTGAAGAGGGATTGTCGGAAGGACGTGTCACAAGTGTTTGCATGTGTGAATGTGTGTGTATCGATGTGTGAGTCAGTGTGTATTGCGTTCATGTGAGTTAATGTGTGTGACTGTGTGTGACTGTGTGTGTATCGATGTGTGAGTCCGTGTGTGTATTGTGTTCATGTGAGTTAATGTGTGTGACTGTGTGTATCGATGTGTGAGTCCGTGTGTGTATTGTGTTCATGTGAGTTAATGTGTGTGACTGTGTGTGTATCGATGTGTGAGTCCGTGTGTGTATTGCGTTCATGTGAGTTAATGTGTGTGACTGTGTGTATCGATGTGTGAGTCCGTGTGTGTATTGTGTTCATGTGAGTTAATGTGTGTGACTGTGTGTGTTTGTCCGTGTATTGCGTTCATGTGTGTGAGTTTATGTGTGTATGTGTTGGAGGCAGACGCCTTGGGTGGCTGAACCGTGAAGGTGGCAGACTGTTTTGACACCTCTCATTGGGGAGGGAGGGATGGGTGGGAAGCAGACCGGAAGTTTAAACCTCTACACCACCTTTACAAATACTACATCAAGTAGAGGGAAGCTCTTTCAAGTCACCCTGCCTGTCCACCCGCCTGTTCTGTTGTAGCAAGTTGTGTACTTGCATGAATGAGTGTGTTTGTGTGTATGACCAGATTAGCATCAGAGAGAGGAAGGATTGTGTCCAAAGACTGGATTGTAGTGTTTTGCTCTATTCTCCTAACCTTAACCTGTTGATCCTGACCATAGACCTTCTCTTGCTCTATTCTCATAACCTTAACCTGTTGATCCTGACCGTAGACCTTCTCTTGCTCTATTCTCATAACCTGTTGATCCTGACCGTAGACCTTCTCTTGCTCTACTCTCATAACCTGTTGATCCTGACCATAGACCTTCTCTTGCTCTATTCTCATAACCTTAACCTGTTGATCCTGACCGTAGACCTTCTCTTGCTCTATTCTCATAACCTGTTGATCCTGACCGTAGACCTTCTCTTGCTCTACTCTCATAACCTGTTGATCCTGACCGTAGACCTTCTCTTGCTCTATTCTCATAACCTGTTGATCCTGACCGTAGACCTTCTCTTGCTCTATTCTCCTAACCATAACCTGTTGATCCTGACCGTAGATCTTCTCTTGCTCTATTCTCCTAACCTTAACCTGTTGATCCTGACCGTAGATCTTCTCTTGCTCTATTCTCCTAACCTTAACCTGTTGATCCTGACCGTAGATCTTCTCTTGCTCTATTCTCCTAACCTTAACCTGTTGATCCTGACCGTAGATCTTCTCTTGCTCTATTCTCCTAACCATAACCTGTTGATCCTGACCGTAGACCTTCTCTTGCTCTATTCTCCTAACCTTAACCTGTTGATCCTGACCGTAGATCTTCTCTTGCTCTATTCTCCTAACCTTAACCTGTTGATCCTGACCCTAGACCTTCTCTTGCTCTATTCTCCTAACCTTAACCTGTTGATCCTGACCGTAGACCTTCTCTTGCTCTATTCTCATAACCTGTTGATCCTGACCGTAGACCTTCTCTTGCTCTATTCTCATAACCTGTTGATCCTGACCGTAGACCTTCTCTTGCTCTATTCTCATAACCTGTTGATCCTGACCGTAGACCTTCTCTTGCTCTATTCTCATAACCTGTTGATCCTGACCGTAGACCTTCTCTTGCTCTATTCTCATAACCTGTTGATCCTGACCGTAGACCTTCTTTTGCTCTATTCTCATAACCTGTTGATCCTGACCGTAGACCTTCTTTTGCTCTATTCTCATAACCTGTTGATCCTGACCGTAGACCTTCTCTTGCTCTATTCTCCTAACCATAACCTGTTGATCCTGACCGTAGACCTTCTCTTGCTCTATTCTCCTAACCTTAACCTGTTGATCCTGACCGTAGATCTTCTCTTGCTCTATTCTCCTAACCTTAACCTGTTGATCCTGACCCTAGACCTTCTCTTGCTCTATTCTCCTAACCTTAACCTGTTGATCCTGACCGTAGACCTTCTTTTGCTCTATTCTCCTAACCTTAACCTGTTGATCCTGACCGTAGATCTTCTCTTGCTCTATTCTCCTAACCTTAACTTGTTGATCCTGACCATAGACCTTCTCTTGCTCTATTCTCATAACCTGTTGATCCTGACCGTAGACCTTCTCTTGCTCTATTCTCATAACCTGTTGATCCTGACCATAGACCTTCTCTTGCTCTATTCTCATAACCTGTTGATCCTGACCATAGACCTTCTCTTGCTCTATTCTCATAACCTGTTTATCCTGACCGTAGACCTTCTCTTGCTCTATTCTCATAACCTGTTGATCCTGACCGTAGACCTTCTTTTGCTCTATTCTCATAACCTGTTGATCCTGACCGTAGACCTTCTCTTGCTCTATTCTCCTAACCATAACCTGTTGATCCTGACCGTAGACCTTCTCTTGCTCTATTCTCCTAACCTTAACCTGTTGATCCTGACCGTAGATCTTCTCTTGCTCTATTCTCCTAACCTTAACCTGTTGATCCTGACCCTAGACCTTCTCTTGCTCTATTCTCCTAACCTTAACCTGTTGATCCTGACCGTAGACCTTCTTTTGCTCTATTCTCCTAACCTTAACCTGTTGATCCTGACCGTAGATCTTCTCTTGCTCTATTCTCCTAACCTTAACTTGTTGATCCTGACCATAGACCTTCTCTTGCTCTATTCTCATAACCTGTTGATCCTGACCGTAGACCTTCTCTTGCTCTATTCTCATAACCTGTTGATCCTGAGCATAGACCTTCTCTTGCTCTATTCTCATAACCTGTTGATCCTGACCGTAGACCTTCTCTTGCTCTATTCTCATAACCTGTTGATCCTGACCGTAGACTTTCTTTTGCTCTATTCTCATAACCTGTTGATCCTGACCGTAGACCTTCTCTTGCTCTATTCTCCTAACCATAACCTGTTGATCCTGACCGTAGATCTTCTCTTGCTCTATTCTCCTAACCTTAACCTGTTGATCCTGACCATAGATCTTCTCTTGCTCTATTCTCCTAACCTTAACCTGTTGATCCTGACCTTAACCTGTAGACCTTCTCTTGCTCTATTCTCATAACCTGTTGATCCTGACCGTAGACCTTCTTTTGCTCTATTCTCATAACCTGTTGATCCTGACCGTAGACCTTCTCTTGCTCTATTCTCCTAACCATAACCTGTTGATCCTGACCGTAGACCTTCTCTTGCTCTATTCTCCTAACCTTAACCTGTTGATCCTGACCGTAGATCTTCTCTTGCTCTATTCTCCTAACCTTAACCTGTTGATCCTGACCCTAGACCTTCTCTTGCTCTATTCTCATAACCTGTTGATCCTGACCGTAGACCTTCTTTTGCTCTATTCTCCTAACCTTTACCTGTTGATCCTGACCGTAGATCTTCTCTTGCTCTATTCTCCTAACCTTAACTTGTTGATCCTGACCATAGACCTTCTCTTGCTCTATTCTCATAACCTGTTGATCCTGACCGTAGACCTTCTCTTGCTCTATTCTCATAACCTGTTGATCCTGAGCATAGACCTTCTCTTGCTCTATTCTCATAACCTGTTGATCCTGACCGTAGACCTTCTCTTGCTCTATTCTCATAACCTGTTGATCCTGACCGTAGACCTTCTTTTGCTCTATTCTCCTAACCTTAACCTGTTGATCCTGACCGTAGACCTTCTCTTGCTCTATTCTCCTAACCTTAACCTGTTGATCCTGACCTTAGACCTTCTCAACTGAAAGTGGTTCACATGATTGAATTATGGGATATTACATGTCATACAGCTTTCCAGTATTGATGTAGTTGTAAGAGATGTAGGCCTCTCTCTGTCTCTGTCTCTCTCTGTCTCTATCCTCTCTCTCTGTCGCTCTCTCTTTCTCTCTGTGTCTCTCTGTCTCTGTCTCTCTCTGTTAACATTGTTAAATATGCACTAGGGAGCATCATCTAAATTCATCACATAATTATATTTATCCCTCTAGTCCCTCTTGACTTTAAATACACAAATGCATATTAGGTTTGTATCTGTAGTCTCCCTCTCTCTTCCTTTCTCTCCCTCCCTCTCTCTCCCTCTCTCTTCCTTTCTCTCCCTCCCCCTCCCTCTCTCTCCCTCTCTCTTCCGCCCCCTTTCTCTCTAACTTTCTCCCTCACTTCATGTATTTCTTTGTGTCACCCCACCCTCCCTCCCCTCCCTCTCTCTCTCTCTCTCTCTCTCTCTCTCTCCCCTCTCTCGCCCTCTCTTCTTCCATCCCCCCTCTCTCTCTCTCTCTCTCTCTCTCTCTCTCTCTCCCTTTCTCCCTCCCTCCCTCCCTCCCCATCTCTCCCTTTCCCTCCCTCTCCAGGGTTGTTAGTGCTAGTCTGGCTGTCTCTGGTGAAAGCACCGTGGTGAACATTATCGCCTGTCTCTATTCCGACACACAGGCACGCACACACACATTCACATACACTAGAATAGAATTGAATGTGCACGTCACTTTTTCTGCCTTTCTAGAGAAGCTCATTTTGTGTTGCTGTAAGGAGAGACGAGAATCTATTACCACCAGGTAGGGGAAAGGAAAAGCATGACAAAGAGGACGGAATGTCTCGGAGGATCCTTTCGCCCCTTATTTTTTTCAGCAATCACGCTAAAATAATTGCTGTACCTTAGAGTCCTCATTTCTTGCTTGTTTAGCTTCACTTATGTAAAACAGCTTGCCCTCCCTCTCCCCCTCCCTCTCCTCCTCCCTCTCCCTCTCCCTCTCCTCCTCCTCCTCCTCCCTCTCCCCTCCCTCTCCTCACTCCCTCTCCTCCTCCCTCTCCTCACTCCCCCTCCCTCTCCTCCTCCCTCTCCTCCTACCTCTCCCTCTCCTCCTCCCTCTCCCTCTCCTCCTCCTCCTCCTCCTCCCTCTTCCTCTCCCTCTCCTCCTCCCTCTCCCTCTCCTCCTCCCTCTCCCTCTCCTCCTCCCTCTCCCTCTCCCCCCTCCCTCTCCTCCTCCCTCTCCCTCTCCCCCCTCCCTCTCCTCCTCCCTCTCCTCCGCCTCCTCCCTTCTCTTCTCCCTCTCCCTCTCCTCCTCCCTCTTCCTCTCCTCCTCCCTCTCCCTCTCCTCCTCCCCCTCCCTCCTCCCTCTCCCTCTCCCCTCCCTCTCCTCCTCCCTCCTCCCTCTCCCTCCCTCCCTCCCTCCCTCCCCTCTCCTCCCTCCCTCCTCCCTCTCCTCCTACCTCTCCTCCTCCCTCTTCCTCCCTCCCCTCCTCCTCCCTCTCCCTCTCCTCCTCCCTCTCCCCCTCCCTCTCCTCCTCCCTCTCCCTCTCCCTCTCCTCCCTCCCTCTCCCTCTCCCCTCCCTCTCCCTCTCCCCCTCCCCATCCCTCCACCAGATGAATTGTAATTCAGTGATCATTACTGGAGGTGTTGAAGGTTTCTTCCTGCTCGTAGCACGGTCCTGGCTCGACTCTTTCCCCTGCTGTTGCTAACACTCATCGTCCTCTCTCCTCACACCCCATTCAGGCCAGGAAAAAAGTGCTTGTTGAGTGTGACCCAAGCAGGCGGGCAGCGCTCTGACAATACAAACACAACAAACGCAACCAAACGCCACCCGCATAACCCACATGTAACCACACTGTTAAAACTCCATTCATTTTTCAGCAAATATTCAGCTAACAACCGTGAACATTCAGGGGACATTGTGTAAAGAATGGTTTTGGAGCCAGCTCGTTCTCTCTCCACTCCACTCCCTCGTCTCTTTGAAGGCTGCGACGGGAAGAGGGAACGATTAAAGTAGTCACGAAGCAAATTAACATGTCAAAAGACCCAGAATAAATACCCCAGGCCGCTCTCTACCCAGACACCCCATCCCTCCCGTCTGCTCTCCCCTCTGCTTCCCTCTCTGTCCTTCCCTCTCTCCGTGGGTGACTTGTTTTTCAGTCTCTTCCTCTTTCTCTCTCACCACTCTTCTTCCCCGCTTGCTTTTTCTTCCTTTCTCTCTCTCTCTCTTATTCTCTCCTGGAAAAGCATGGTTGATGGACAGACAGAAGGCTCTGAGGAGGAGCGAGAGAGAAAGAGAGACCGAGGGGGAGGGAGAGAGAGACATGGGCTCCAATCAAGAGGGCTCGGGCAGATCATTTGAAAGAGAGTGAATGAGAGAGGGTTTGAGGCTCTGAAAAGAAAAGAGAGCCACTGCCACTTTCATTGACTTGACTGAGGGAGAAATAGTACTTTTGCAAAAAGGAGAGAGAGAAAGAAGGGGGCAGCGAGATGGAGAATAAGACAACTTCTCCACTTCATCCATCTCTTCACCATCTCCCCAAAATCCCTCTGATCAAGGGTATTCTAGAACTGATGTTGAGGTGTGTGTGTGTAAGTGATCCATCTCTGTGAAATGTGTATGTGCTTCTGTGTGTACGTTTGCGATATTTATTGAGGTACGATCACCCCCTTAACCGTGACTTTTCTCTTAACATTTCAATCATGTAGCGTGAACAGCACAGCTGAATACAACACCAACATAACCACACATAGATGTTTTGCCTGCCAACTCTTCCTCAGTTTCTCACAATGGAGGCTGATTGCAAACACCTTGACGAGTGTTTCATCTATCTCTCTCTCATTCCCTCCCTCTCTCATTCCATCTCTCTCTCCCTCCGATTTCTATCTTAAGCTCCCTCTATCCTGGCAGGCAGAGGAGGTGGTCTTTTCTTCACTCGTGGTCTTCTTCCCGAGCTCAGAACTCCTCTGGGAATGAAAGGCCTGGCTGTGGTAATCAGTTAGGGGTTATGACAAAAAGAGCACCCATGAAAAAAAAAGGCTTGATCTACTCTGATGGGCCAGAGTCTCGATTCAATGGCCATTTTAATAAGAAAAGGCCTCTTCTAATCACAATCTCCGTGCCGCTGGCACACTAGCATTTCCCCCCTCGGTAAACACACTGACATACGGACACACACACTCATACACTGATGAAACTCTGTGTCAGAGCCAGAACTACACTGATGAAACTCTGTGTCAGAGCCAGAACTGGAGGACAGGAGGTGGGGATAGCACCAGCCAGGGAAGAGGTGTAGCTGGAGGACTGGTGAAATGTGAGAGGCTGGGTCTGGGAGTGTGTGTGTGTGTGAAATGTGAGAGGCTGGGTCTGGGAGTGCCACCAGCCAGGGAGGACTGGTGAAATGTAATGTGAGAGGCTGGGTCTGGGAGTGCTAGCACCAGCCAGGGAAGAGGTGTAGCTGGAGGACTGGTGAAATGTAATGTGAGAGGCTGGGTCTGGGAGTGCTAGCACCAGCCAGGGAAGAGGTGTACGTTTAAGTGTAAGTAAAATGTATTTTTTTTAGCGTGTCCGTACTTTAGTATTTACATTTTTGACAGCTTTTACTTTTACTTCACTACATTCTGAACTAAAATAATATACTTTTTAATCCATATGTTTTCCATGACACCCAAAAGTACTTGTTACATTTGAAATGCTCGGGCAGGACAGCAACAGGGTCCAATAACACTTTGTCATCCCTACTGCCTTGGATCCGGCGGACTTACTAAACACAAATACTGTGCTTGTATAGGATTTCTGAGTGTTGGAGTGTTCCCCTGTCTAATGTACATTTAAAAAAAGAAAGGAAATCGTGCCGTCTGGTTCGCTTAGTATAAGGAATTTGGTGTATAGAATTTCCTTTTACTTTGAACTTTTACTCAAGTATGACAATTGCGTACTTTTCCCACCACTGTACACAAGTACATTTAAAACCAGATACTTTTAGACTTTTACTCAAGTAGTATTTTCCTGGGTGACTTTCAGTTTTACTATTCAGGTATCTTTACTTTTACTCAAGTATGACTAGGGATTACTTTTTCCACACGTCTCAAGGATTATAAACCTTGATCCTGCTTGATGCACAACCCTGTCATACTGCAGGAGAAATATCCCTTGAAGCCTCTCGCCAGGGAGGAATGGGAGAGAGGGAGAGAGACGGGGGAGAAGGGGAGAGAGACGGGGGGAGAAGGGAGAGAGGGAGAGAGACGGGGAGAAGGGGGAGAGAGGGAGAGAGACGGGGGAGAAGGGGAGAGAGGGAGAGAGTTTCCTGGTTACGGGGGAGAAGGGGAGAGAGGGGTAGAGAGATAGAGACGGGGGAGAGAAGGGGAGAGAGACGGGGAGAAGGGGAGAGAGGAGAGAGACGGGGGAGAAGGGAGAGAGACGGGGAGAAGGGGAGAGAGATAGACAGTGAAAAAGAGAGTGAGCGATAGATATATAGAAAAACAGGGATGTATCACTGCTTTGATAAACACCCTGAGATGTGAAAGGTGAAGCAGTGGGTTATGGGCAGAGGGGACGATTGGTCTTTAAACACACGTTTCCTGGTTAAGTCATGACCCCAGTTAGGAAGTCAATATTACTGCTATTGGTTTCCAGCCTCAGATCAGCCTGCCCTAAGGAGGTAGTGATGAAGGAAGATAGAGACAGAGGGAGAGACAGAGAGAATAGAGGGAGAGACAGAGAGAATAGATGGAAAGAGAATAGAGGGAGAGAGAATGGATGGAGAGACAGACATAATGGATGTAGAGACACGTAATGGATGTAGAGACAGAGAGAATAGATGGAGAGACAGACATAATAGATGGAGAGACAGAGAGAATAGATGGAGAGAGAGAGAATAGATGGAGAGACAGAGAGAATAGATGGAGAGACAGACATAATAGATGGAGAGACAGAGCGAATAGATGGAGAGACAGAGAGAATAGATGGAGAGACAGACATAATAGATGGAGAGACAGAGAGAATAGATGGAGAGACAGAGAGAATAGATGGAGAGACAGAGAGAATAGATGGAGAGACAGACATAATAGATGGAGAGACAGAGCAGAATAGATGGAGAGACAGAGAGAATAGATGGAGAGACAGAGAGAATAGATGGAGAGACAGAGAGAATAGATGGAGAGACAGACAGAATAGATGGAGAGACAGAGAGAGAGACAGACAGAATAGATGGAGAGACAGAGATAATAGATGGAGAGACAGACAGAATAGATGGAGAGACAGAGAGAATAGATGGAGAGACAGAGAATAGATGGAGAGACAGACAGAATAGATGGAGAGACAGAGATAATAGATGGAGAGACAGACAGATTAGATGGAGAGACAGAGAGAATAGATGGAGAGAGAGAGAATAGATGGAGAGACAGAGAGAATAGAGGGAGAGACAGAGAGAATAGATGGAAAGAGAATAGAGGGAGAGAGAATGGATGGAGAGACAGACATAATGGATGTAGAGACACGTAATGGATGTAGAGACAGACATAATAGATGGAGAGACAGAGAGAATAGATGGAGAGACAGAGAGAATAGATGGAGAGACAGAGAGAATAGATGGAGAGACAGAGAGAATAGATGGAGAGACAGAGAGAATAGATGGAGAGACAGAGAGAATAGATGGAGAGACAGAGAGAATAGATGGAGAGACAGAGAGAATAGATGGAGAGACAGACAGAGAATAGATGGAGAGACAGAGAGAATAGATGGAGAGACAGACAGAATAGATGGAGAGACAGACAGAATAGATGGAGAGACAGACAGAATAGATGGAGAGACAGACAGAATAGATGGAGAGACAGAGAGAATAGATGGAGAGACAGAGAGAATAGATGGAGAGACAGAGAGAATAGATGGAGAGACAGAGAGAATAGATGGAGAGAGAGAGAATAGATGGAGAGACAGAGAATAGATGGAGAGACAGAGAGAATAGATGGAGAGACAGAGAGAATAGATGGAGAGAGAGAGAATAGATGGAGAGAGAGAGAATAGATGGAGAGACAGAGAGAATAGATGGAGAGACAGAGAGAATAGATGGAGAGACAGAGAGAATAGATGGAGAGACAGAGAGAGACAGAGAGATGGAGAGACAGAGAGAATAGATGGAGAGAGAGAGAATAGATGGAGAGACAGAGAGAATAGATGGAGAGACAGAGAGAATAGATGGAGAGACAGACAGAATAGATGGAGAGAGAGAGAATAGATGGAGAGACAGAGAGAATAGATGGAGAGACAGAGAGAATAGATGGAGAGACAGAGAGAATAGATGGAGAGACAGAGAGAATAGATGGAGACAGAGAGAATAGATGGAGAGACAGAGAGAATAGATGGAGAGACAGAGAGAATAGATGGAGAGACAGAGAGAATAGATGGAGAGACAGAGAGAATAGATGGAGACAGAGAATAGATGGAGACAGAGAGAATAGATGGAGAGAGAGAATAGATGGAGAGACAGAGAGAGACTAGATGGAGAGACAGAGAGAATAGATGGAGAGACAGAGAGAATAGATGGAGAGACAGAGAGAATAGATGGAGAGAGAGAGAGAATAGATGGAGAGAGAGAGAGAATAGATGGAGAGACAGAGAGAATAGATGGAGAGACAGAGAGAATAGATGGAGAGACAGAGAGAATAGATGGAGAGACAGACAGAATAGATGGAGAGGGTGAGAGTATGGTAGTTTAGTGAGATGAAGAAAGAGATCAACATGACAGATGGCGAGAAACTCGACACACTCATTTCTGGTAGTGCCAATTTTGAAACTTCAAAGCCAGCCATACATTTTCAATTGAACTGTTTTCTGTTCATGTTTGGGGTGTCCCTCTATCACTCTGTAGACGTGTCTGTCTGCACATTAGCACTGTAACCTGCCCTAACCGCACGCCATTTTCCTACATATCAGGTTACCCATCCTCCTCAGCCCTCCTCACCACCAGGTTCAACCAGCCAGGGGGAAAGCCAAGGGTTAACGATGGGGGCGTTACCATGACAAAGCAGCTG
Organism: Oncorhynchus tshawytscha; assembly: GCF_018296145.1. NCBI lineage: Eukaryota > Metazoa > Chordata > Actinopteri > Salmoniformes > Salmonidae > Oncorhynchus > Oncorhynchus tshawytscha. The sequence continues at coordinate 43,600,136 of NC_056442.1, forward strand.
ACAGCATTTTTAGCTTCCAGGGGTATTGCTTCCATGTCAACACATGACCTCATTTCTGGATCTGGAGTAGGCCTCTTCTCAGGGACAGGCAGGGGAAGGTCAGTGGGAGCAGCAACAGGTCTAAGAGACATGACAAGAGGTCAGGGGTCTGCAGAGTGACAGTGGTGCTGGGGACTGTGTGATTCTGGGTTCTGGGATGTTTGGAGAATTAGTGACCCTGCAAAGTTGTATGCATACACACAGGCCAGGCGGACACACAAAGGAATGCACTCAGTGTTCACACACACACACACACACACACACACACACACACACACACACACACACACACACACACACACACACACACACACACACACACACACACACAGTTACAGTGTCAACAGAACAGAGTTACACACACACACAGAGTGCATACACTAACACACAGAGCTCATACGTGCGCACATAAACACACACAGACACACAATAGAAGGTGTTTGGCCCCAGACAGACTGACGGCTGGGAGCTACTAGTGGATTACCTAATCAAACAACCTAAAATACCCTGCATGTGATTAGCAGAGATTATTTAGGTTGTAGTGAAATGCTTGTGCATCAAGCTCCGACAGTGCAGTAATATCTAACTAAATGCTTGTGTTTCTAGCTCCGACAGTGCAGTATTATCTAACTAAATGCTTGTGCTTCTAGCTCCGACAGTGCAGTATTATCTAACTAAATGCTTGTGCTTCTGGCTCCGACAGTACAGTAATATCTAACTAAATGCTTGTGCTTCTAGCTCCGACAGTGCAGTAATATCTAACTAAATGCTTGTGCTTCTAGCTCCGACAGTGCAGTAATATCTAACTAAATGCTTGTGCTTCTAGCTCCGACAGTGCAGTAATATTTAACTAAATGCTTGTGCTTCTAGCTCAGACAGTGCAGTAATATCTAACTAAATGCTTGTGCTTCTAGCTCCGACAGTGCAGTATTATCTAACTAAATGCTTGTGCTACTAGCTCCGACAGTACAGTAATATCTAACTAAATGCTTGTGCTTCTAGCTCCGACAGTGCAGTAATATCTAACTAAATGCTTGTGCTACTAGCTCCGACAGTAATATAATAAATGCTTGTGCTAACAAGTAATATCTAACTAAATGCTTGTGCTTCTAGCTCCGACAGTGCAGTAATATCTAAGTAAATGCTTGTGCTTCTAGCTCCGACAGTGCAGTAATATCTAACTAAATGCTTGTGCTTCTAGCTCCGATGCTTGTGCTTCTAGTGCAGTAATATCTAACTAAATGCTTGTGCTGCAGTAATATCTAACTAAATGCTTGTGCTTCTAGCTCCGACAGTGCAGTAATATCTAACTAAATGCTTGTGCTTCTAGCTCCGAACAGTGTGCAGTAATATTTAACTAAATGCTTGTGCTTCTAGCTCCGACAGTACAGTAATATCTAACTAAATGCTTGTGCTTCTAGCTCCGACAGTGCAGTAATATCTAACTAAATGCTTGTGCTTCTAGCTCCAACAGTACAGTAATATTTAACTAAATGCTTGTGCTTCTAGCTCCGACAGTACAGTAATATTTAACTAAATGCTTGTGCTTCTAGCTCAGACAGTGCAGTAATATCTAACTAAATGCTTGTGCTTCTAGCTCCGACAGTGCAGTATTATCTAACTAAATGCTTGTGCTACTAGCTCCGACAGTACAGTAATATCTAACAAGTAATATCTAACTAAATGCTTGTGCTTCTAGCTCCGACAGTGCAGTAATATCTAACTAAATGCTTGTGCTTCTAGCTCCGACAGTGCAGTAATATCTAACTAAATGCTTGTGCTTCTAGCTCCGACAGTGCAGTAATATTTAACTAAATGCTTGTGCTTCTAGCTCCGACAGTACAGTAATATCTAACTAAATGCTTGTGCTTCTAGCTCCGACAGTGCAGTAATATCTAACTAAATGCTTGTGCTTCTAGCTCCGACAGTACAGTAATATCTAACTAAATGCTTGTGCTTCTAGCTCCGACAGTACAGTAATATCTAACTAAATGCTTGTGCTTCTAGCTCCGACAGTGCAGTAATATCTAACTAAATGCTTGTGCTTCTAGCTCCGACAGTGCAGTAATATCTAACTAAATGCTTGTGCTTCTAGCTCCGACAGTGCAGTAATATCTAACTAAATGCTTGTGCTTCTAGCTCCGACAGTACAGTAATATCTAACTAAATGCTTGTGCTTCTAGCTCCGACAGTACAGTAATATCTAACAAGTAATATCTAACAAGTAATATCTAACAAATTAACATAAACCCAATACAACATAAACCCAATACAACATAAACCCAATACAAGATAAACCCAATACACACAAATCTGAGTAGGAATGAATTAAGACTATATATATATACCTATAGAAGAGCGATATTAGAGCAGAACAGACTAAGATACAGTAGAATAGAATAGAATACAGTATATACATATGAGATGAGTAATGCCAGATATGTAAACATTATTAAAGTGACTCGTGTTCCATTCCTTAAAGTGGCCAGTGTTTCCTAGTCTATGCCTATAGGCAGCAGCCTCTAATGTGCTAGTGATGGCTGTTTAACAGTCTGATGGCCTTGAGATAGAAGCTGTTTTTCAGTCTCTCGGTCCCCGCTTTGATGCACCTGTACTGACTTCGCCTTCTGGATGATAACTGGGTGGACAGGCAGTGGTTCGGGTGGTTGATGGCCTTGATGGCCTTTAGGTGACAAGCCACATTTCTTTAGCCTCCTGAGGTTGAAGAGGCTCTGTTGCGCCTTCTTCACCACGCTCTGTGTGGGTGGTCCATTTCAGTTTGTCAGTGATGTGTACGCCAAGGATATGTGTGTGTGTGTGTGTGTGTGTGTGTGTGTGTGTGTGTGTGTGTGTGTGTGTGTGTGTGTGTGTGTGTGTGTGTGTGTGTGTGTGTAATGACTGAATTATGTACGTAGGTGATTTATAACGTGCTTGAGGAAATACTGACCTTTGTTTACCTTATTTATAGAGACCGTTTCCATATTGCTTCCCTTTCCTCTTCTCCTGTTCTTATAGCCGTGTGTGCGCTGTTTGTTCTCCTTTCACATCCTCCCTTTGCCCGTCCCAATCTTGTTGACTCTACAGTACAGGATAGCGACCACATCAGCCAATTGTTGATCTGTGTGTGGTGGGAAGTCCCTTAGCACAACAACACTAGCATACCCTAGCATCACACTGTTAACCCCCCCTATAATTGAATAAAAATCCAACTCAGGAAAGCATGTCAGATACTCCCCTCCCACCCTCTCACCACCACCTTTCCCCCTTCAGGACTCTGTGGAATTGTAGCATAGACATTTTATTTGATTTTTTAACATGTATTTGACCTTTATTTAACTAGGCAAGTCAGTTAAGAACAAATTCTCATTTTCAATGACGGCCTAAGAACAGTAACCACTTAGTTTACCTGCTGCACCACTGTCCCCTGCTAGAATAATCCCTCAAAGCCTGCTGTGTGTTTTTGTGCATGGAAGATTTTGAAACAGAGTGCATGTGCAGTATAAATGTGTATGAGAGACTTTGTGTGTGCTTGAGTGTACATGCAGTTGTGTATAGAACATATGCAAGAGTGTTTGTTGGTATGAGTGTGTGTGTTGGTGTGTATGTGTGTGTAGGCATTGTTATTCATTATCCACCTGCCATGTGAATCCTGGGTCACAAAAGGTCTGTAGCGTTCTGGCGCTAATCCGGCCTGGGTGGTGCCACCCGCAGAACCTGGCATGGGCACAAGAGTGGAATCTGAGCACCCCTCCACCTAATAGGGCCAAGTAAAGCAATGTTTCACCACACACAAAGGTGGATCTGTTTAAACTACCTGCCACTCTGTCTCTTTCCCGTCTCTCTGTTTCTCTCCCTCTGTCTTTCTTTGTCTCTCTCTGTCTCTGTCTTGCCCACTATCTCTTTCTTTCGCTCTGTCTCACTTTGTCTCAATCTCTCTCTGATTTTTTCTCGCTCTCGCTCTCGCTCTCTCGCTCTCCATCCCAGAAGTCCCCCTCCACACCCTTTGTCCATTCTTGAAGGGTGGACTTTTCCTCTCAGTGTTCTGGGTGTAATACAGTCGATTTCGCTGATATAGCCATTGTGCTAAAAGGCTCCTGGACACTGGTCCAACACAGAAAGAACAGGGTGGAGAGGTGGGAAGTGGGGCCTACGTGACATAAAGAATACAGAGACCTGGGCCTGCAGGAGGTTTGAAAACAATATTTCAATATTAAAGTTATGCAATCCAAATAATAACAATAGTAGGTACCATGATGCAACCCGTTAAGCAAAATGGATGAGAACAGTCATTACTTTTTAAAAATGATCTGTCCTATGTTCTTAAATAGTTAAACTTGGAGTTTGATAGTGGTCTAAAATCATAAGTATTGTTCATTTATGCACAAACAAAAAACGATGCAAACAATTTCTATTCTATTCTTCATTTGTACCTCAGGTTTTCCTTCTGTTGTGTTGGCCTCAGGTTTTGGCTTGGCGTGTGTTCATAGTTGTGTCAGATAAAGCCATTTTAATTAGAGCAGCTTCTTGGGTGGCTCCTGGGTGATGGATTGCTTCTGTTGGAAATACATTTATAAATCATCTGGCTCTGACAGACAGACCCAGACAGACCTCTGGCAACCAAGGGGAACTGGTCTGGCATCAGCTTTATATATTAGCCATGTTCGCTCTCCTATCAACTGTTATCATTTTTGGTTAAAATTGGACCTTAATTAGGGCTACTATGGACATCACCCCAGATATTAGCGTTTAGTGCTTCTACTACGACTCCTTTTCCCACCATACAGGTTAAGGTTAAGATGCGTGTCTGTCATCAATCATTGTGATAGGTTTCGGTGGCCGTGTGTCTCTCATCCATCACACTGATAGGTTTCGGTGGCCGTGTAGCTGCGTGTCACCTTCAGAGCCGGGGGTAATTAATAACCCCACAAACTGAGTTAACAACTTAACCTGTTCCACGATCCTGCTGTTTTAATGACAGTTGCTAGCGGTTAGCGCCTAGTTAGCCCCAGCTAATAGCCAGAGGCTCAGGTTTTTGGATTTGTATGTGTTTTTTTAATGTTTCACTTTTTCTCTCTCTATGTGAGTTTGTGTGTGTGCGTGGGAAGGGGTAGTGAGTCCATTACTTAGAAACCTGTTTTATTCCGGCTGTCTGCTAGCTGGGAGAGAGAGAACCCAAACTGTTGCTACAAACTTGGAAGCACAGAATTATCTAGAATGTCATTGTATGCTGTAGCATTAAGATTTACCTTCACTGGAACTAAGGGGCCTAGCCCAGACCATGAAAAACAACCCCAGACCGTTATTCATTCTCCACCAAACCTTACAGTGGGCTCTATGAATTCGGGCAAGGACAGACAATTTTTACCGATACGCGCTTCAGCACTCGCAGTCCCATTCTGTGAGCTTGTGTGGCCTACCACTACGCGGCTGAGCAGTTGTTGCTCCTAGACGTTTCCACTTCACAAAAACTGCACTTACAGTTGACCGGGGCAGCTCTAGCAGGGCAGACATTTTATGAAATGACTTGTTGGGAAGGTGGTAACTTATGACGGTGCCACATTGAAAGTCACTGAGCTCTTCAGTAAGGCCATTCTGCTGTCAATGTTTGTCTATGGAGATTGCATGACGGTGTGCTCAATTTTATACACCTGTCAGCAACAGGAGTGGCTGAAATAGCAAAATCCTCTCATTTGAAGAGGTGTCCACATACTTTTGTATATATAGTGTAGTTTGAAAATAACATGCTGGCTCTTTAAGGTAGAGGAAAGAAGGAGATTCTCTCTTTGCCCTCAGGTTTGAAAACAGATGGCTTTGTTGTGAAAGAAAAGGCTTTGTGAGGACGCCTCAGTCCCCTTCAGAAGAACACTCACTGTCTGTTAGGACTGAGACAAAGAAAACAAAGCATTTGGAAGAAAGGGGGAAACGATATAGTTTGAACTTGATTCTTTTTCGGTATAAAGGAAGCAATTGTTCTGTCTGGGAAAGCCCAGTTTATGTGTGTTTAGTGTGTTGCATTCTTGGGTTTTGGCTGGCTATTCATGGGGTTCGTTCTTTCTATCATGCTTTATGTCTCGTGTGTATAGGAAGCTTTGTTGTGTGGCCTGGTGAGTGGGTATCTGCCATGGTTTGCGTGCGGGTCAGTTGATGAAGTTTTAGTAGCTGGATGTGTGGGCTAGTGTATTTCAGTAGGCTACTGTGGAGGATATTGTGGGCTATTTGAAGACTAATGTGCAGGTAGTTGTCATTGTGTGGAGGACATTGTTGAGTTTTTAGTCGGTGGATGTGTAGGTAGTTAGTTGTCATTGTATCGCCAGCTTTTGTGTGGTTTTTGCAGATGGCCGCGTCGGCCGTTTTGTTTTGAACAGATGTTTTCCACTTTCCCATCGTCTCACACGGTGAGCCCAATTCACCAACACAATCCCCACCACCCCAACAAAATGACTCGTTAACTCTCAGAAGCCCCCTCTCCTTATCCCACACCCCCACATGTGCTTCAGCTTACAGACAACACAGAGAGAGGAGAGAGGGGTGACGAAGGGTGACGAAGAAAAGACTAAAGCAATAGAGGAGGGTTGAATGAGTGAAAGAAGCGATAGGGATGAAGGGAGGAATGCGATGTCCCAGTCGATTCCATTTTGAGCCATTCCAGAATAGAACAGTAAGTCACCAGTCCCTTTGATCTCCCGGCACCAGGATCTGGCACCTGACAAAAACCTACCGCTCTGAAAGGAGGCTTGGGGAGAGAGAGAAGGAATTGGAGGAGAGAAGGAGGGAGGAATAGGGACATGAGGAAAAGGAAATGGGGATATAGAGAAAAATACTATTACAGAGGGAAGGTTGTGTGAATGCTAATGGAGAATCAGACAATATAATGAAGGCTCCTTACCTAGCCCAGCCCAGCCCATATGACTTTCTCTGAATTTCTCTGTATGTGTGCCTGTTAATGTGTGTATGTGTCTGTTAATGTTTGTGTGCATGTTGGTCATGGCCGGTCTGGGCGGTGATACATCCATGTAGTCTTAAGGGAGATTCCTTAGTAAATCCTCAGTCGTCCAGACCACCCAGCATTGTGGTCTCTTTCTCTCTCTCTCTCTCTCGCTCTCTCGCGCTCTCTCACGCTCTCTCGCGCTCTCTCTCAAACACACACACACACACACACACAGACACACACACACACACACACACACACACACACACACACACACACACACACACACACACACACACACACACACACACACACACACACACACACACACACACACACACACACACACACACATAGACACAGACGCAGACACACACAGGCACAGACACACACAAAAACTCCTAATGGGAAGCAAATTCCCTAGCTTTACTAGGATTTCACCCTCTCTTCCTAGTGCCTTTTCCTATCTGCAGGGCAAGAAACCATTATAAACACTTCTCTATGTTGACATAATGAAGATGCCAACCGATCTCTATGTCAAAGGGGGATTTTGAGGGTTTGCAAATAATTCTGCTGAAGAATAAGGCGGGGGCTATTTGGTAGTGGAGGTCACCTCAGGGCAGATTGATTATCACAGAGTAATAAACTCCTCAGCCGTGCACAGTGTGAGCTGGATCTCTCCTCACACCACTCTCAACCTCTCTTTATCATTACACAGAGGCCATGGCTCAAAGACCCAGAAGCATGGACCTCAATTAACTCTCCCCCCAGCTTTCAGTGAGGGGTGATCAGTCTAAACCAGCTGGACTTCCCCCGTGCCTCCCCCGGTCAGCTTCCTGGTCATAGCACATTGACAAAACCCCCTCCTAAACCTGGCGTTTCTCTTAAAACTCTCAAAACAGTCACAACCCCTCAACACAATACCCGTCCCTGTCGTGCCTCTGTGACGCATTTTGGCATTAAAGATTGTCAAAGATCCTGAACAGATAGAGAGATAGCACAAAGCACCTTCCGTTTTAATCCTCCCCTCTGTCTTCCACTGTGAGAAGAAGACTAGAGGCTCTCCTCTCCTCTAACCCCTGCCGGCGTGAATCAAAGAGGACCTTAGCGCTGAGCGTTAGCTGGTGAAGCGGCAGGGATTGGGTCTGATTGACTGGGAGGGGATGTGGAGATAAATACTCAGCAGGTAGCAAGCAGCAAGCTGTACTGGACTGGGCTGTGCTGGGCTGTGCTGGGCTGTACTGTGCTGGGCTGGGCTGTGCTGTGCTGGGCTGTACTGTGCTGTACTGGGCTGTACTGGGCTGGGCTGGGCTGTGCTGGGCTGTGCTGAGCTGGGCTGTACTGGGCTGGGCTTTGCAGGGCTGTGCTGGGCTGGGCTGGGCTGGGCTGTACTGAGCTGGGCTGGGCTGTGCTGAGCTGGACTGGGCTGTGCTGGGCTGTACTGGGCTGGGCTATGCTGAGCTGGGCTGTGCTGTACTGAGCTGGGCTGTGCTGGGCTGGGCTGGGCTGTGCTGAGCTGGGCTGTACTGGACTGGGCTGGGCTGTGCTGGGCTGTGCTGTGCTGGGCTGTGCTGAGCTGGGCTGTGCTGTACTGAGCTGGGCTGCGCTGGGCTATGCTGAGCTGGGCTGTGCTGGGCTGTGTTGGGCTGTGCTGGGCTGAGCTGGGCTGTGGGATACCAAAGGCTATGCTAGTCCTGTGGCTAGCTGATGTTAACGGGAGAGGGAGAGGAAGACACACAGGGAAAGGAGCCCAGTTTCATTATTGTGGCGCAGAGTAAGGGATTTCCCTCACTTTTTGGGGTTTGTGGACTTTCTTGTGTGTGGGTAGGTGTGTGTGTGTTCCTTGTGTGTGTGAGAGTCTGTGTGAAAAGGCATGAGTTTGAGTTAGCGTGGTGGATGCATGTGGGACTTTGAACACTACTCAAAGTGTTTGTGTTTTGTCTCATGAATTTATGAATATGGATTTACAAATTCATGCCTTTGAATGCCTTTTTGGGACTGATGGACTTACCCAGCCTTGTATAAAACACTCAGATAATTACACACTTTTATTCTACAGGGAAATGATTCCTCACACACACACACACACACACACACACACACACACACACACACACACACACACACACACACACACACACACACACACACACACACACACACACACACACACACACACACACACACACACACACACACTTACAGTGTCAACATAGCAGAGTTACACACACACACACACACACACACACACACCCCAGGGCTCAATGCCAGGGCTCAATGCCATTTGCTGGTCCTGCCGATGACTCAGTGATTGACAGGCTATTTGGCCCAATCGGTATCCTGGCTGTCTGAACCGCACCTCTCACAGAATCCATCTTTTGTCCTCCTCTTCTGGTCCAGTGCTCTTGGGTGAAATGGAACCCTCTAGACTTCCCAGATATGTTGGAAACCGGTACAGTAGAGAGGAACTCCTTGAAAGCCGAGATCTCAGATTTAGCTGTCAATGTCAAGAGGAAAGGGTAGCACCAACCTTCACCATAGTCAGAAAAGTGTCACCTAGGTTACAATTTGAGGCATTTGTAGTGTAGTGTAGGCCTTATGGTCTGAGAACCTGGCTCAGAGGAGACACTGGGCCAAACGAGGTGACATTTGTTTGTTAATTGTGTTGGAACGCCCATGGCTTTGCGTACGTTGCACATTGCAGCCCTGCCAATAAAGCATCGTTTAATTCTAGAGAGGGAGGAGGGGCGGTTCTGTGATATTTTTTGTAATTCTTGTATGGTAACTTCTCTCTATATTATTCTGATGAAAGCCAGCCTCAGGGCATTGGTGAAATGTCTGGGTTTGAGAGGAGAGGTGGGTAGAGCTGGAGAAAATGAATAGAAGATAGAAACCTCAGTCAGCTTGTTGAATCGCCCAACAAGAGAAGGAGAAATAGAAAGCCAGAAAGAGAGAAATAGATATGATTGACAGAGAGCAGCATTACACAGTGAGTGGTTTTACTATCTTGTAGTGTGTACTCCCTGTGAGTGTTCTATGTTCCCTGCCGACTGACTTTGTCTCTCTCGCTATCTGTGTTCTTACAGCCTGTAAAATTGGCTACTACCGTGCCCTGGCCACAGACGGTGCCTGCTCCAAGTGTCCTCTCCACAGCTACTCTGTCAGAGAGGGATCCACATCCTGTGCCTGTGACAAGGGCTACTTCCGCTCAGAGACTGACCCTGCATCCATGCCATGCACCAGTAAGTGTACACGCAAGCACGTACGCATGCACACACACACACACACACACACACTAACACAGTGGTTGCACACACAGCTGGTGTTTAATAGTTGCATTCTGATTCCAGGAGGTACTTAGTGATCACTCAATGTGACAAAGAACTAATGAGGAAACACTGCATCCAAGATTCACTCTTCCACCAGAGAGTGAGAGCGATAGGGAAGGAGAGAGAGAGAGAGCGATAGGGAAGGAGAGAGAGAGAGAGAGCGATAGGGAAGGAGAGAGAGAGAGAGAGCGATAGGGAAGGAGAGAGAGAGAGAGAGCGATAGGGAAGGAGAGAGAGAGAGAGAGCGATAGGGAAGGAGAGAGAGAGAGAGAGAGCGATAGGGAAGGAGAGAGAGATAGGGATAGGGAAGGAGAGAGAGAGAGAGAGCGATAGGGAAGGAGAGAGAGAGAGAGCGATAGGGAAGGAGAGAGAGAGAGAAGCGATAGGGAAGGAGAGAGAGAGAGAGAGCGATAGGGAAGGAGAGAGAGAGAGAGAGAGCGATAGGGAAGGAGAGAGAGAGAGAGAGCGATAGGGAAGGAGAGAGAGAGAGCGATAGGGAAGGAGAGAGAGAGAGAGAGCGATAGGGAAGGAGAGAGAGAGAGAGAGCGATAGGGAAGGAGAGAGAGAGAGAGAGAGCGATAGGGAAGGAGAGAGAGAGAGAGCGATAGGGAAGGAGAGAGAGAGAGAGAGCGATAGGGAAGGAGAGAGAGAGAGAGCGATAGGGAAGGAGAGAGAGAGAGAGCGATAGGGAAGGAGAGAGAGAGAGAGAGAGAGCGATAGGGAAGGAGAGAGAGAGAGCGATAGGGAAGGAGAGAGAGAGAGAGCGATAGGGAAGGAGAGAGAGAGAGAGAGAGCGATAGGGAAGGAGAGAGAGAGAGAGCGATAGGGAAGGAGAGAGAGAGAGAGCGATAGGGAAGGAGAGAGAGAGAGAGAGCGATAGGGAAGGAGAGAGAGAGAGAGAGAGCGATAGGGAAGGAGAGAGAGAGAGAGAGCGATAGGGAAGGAGAGAGAGAGAGAGAGCGATAGGGAAGGAGAGAGAGAGAGCGATAGGGAAGGAGAGAGAGAGAGAGAGAGAGCGATAGGGAAGGAGAGAGAGAGAGAGAGCGATAGGGAATGAGAGAGAGAGTGAGAGCGATAGGGAAGGAGAGAGTGAGAGCGATAGGGAAGGAGAGAGAGAGTGATAGGGAAGGAGAGAGAGTGATAGGGAAGGAGAGAGAGAGAGAGCGATAGGGAAGGAGAGAGAGAGTGAGAGCGATAGGGAAGGAGAGAGAGAGAGAGCGATAGGGAAGGAGAGAGAGAGAGCGATAGGGAAGGAGAGAGAGAGAGAGTGAGAGCGATAGGGAAGGAGAGAGTGAGAGCGATAGGGAAGGAGAGAGAGAGTGATAGGGAAGGAGAGAGAGAGTGATAGGGAAGGAGAGAGAGAGAGAGCGATAGGGAAGGAGAGAGAGAGTGAGAGCGATAGGGAAGGAGAGAGAGAGAGAGCGATAGGGAAGGAGAGAGAGAGAGAGCGATAGGGAAGGAGAGAGAGAGAGAGAGCGATAGGGAAGGAGAGAGAGAGAGAGCGATAGGGAAGGAGAGAGAGAGAGCGATAGGGAAGGAGAGAGAGAGAGAGAGAGAGCGATAGGGAAGGAGAGAGAGAGAGAGAGAGCGATAGGGAAGGAGAGAGAGAGTGAGAGCGATAGGGAAGGAGAGAGAGAGAGCGATAGGGAAGGAGAGAGAGAGAGAGAGAGAGCGATAGGGAAGGAGAGAGAGAGAGAGAGAGCGATAGGGAAGGAGAGAGAGAGAGTGAGAGCGATAGGGAAGGAGAGAGTGAGAGCGATAGGGAAGGAGAGAGAGAGTGATAGGGAAGGAGAGAGAGAGAGAGAGCGATAGGGAAGGAGAGAGTGAGAGCGATAGGGAAGGAGAGAGTGAGAGCGATAGGGAAGGAGAGAGTGAGAGTGATAGGGAAGGAGAGAGTGAGAGCGATAGGGAAGGAGAGAGTGAGAGCGATAGGGAAGGAGAGAGAGATAGGGAAGGAGAGAGAGAGCGATAGGGAAGGAGAGAGTGATAAGGAAGGACTGATAGGAAAGAGACTGCATCCCAGATTCACTCTTCCACCAGAGAGTGAGAGCGATAGGGATGGAGAGAGAGCAATAGGGAAGGAGAGAGAGATAGGGAAAGAGAGAGCGAGCGATAGGGAAGGAGAGAGAGCGATAGGGAAGGAGAGAGAGAGTGAGAGCGATAGGGAAGGAGAGAGAGAGAGAGCGATAGGGAAGGAGAGAGAGAGAGCGATAGGGAAGGAGAGAGAGAGAGAGAGAGCGATAGGGAAGGAGAGAGAGAGAGAGCGATAGGGAAGGAGAGAGAGAGAGCGATAGGGAAGGAGAGAGAGAGAGAGAGAGCGATAGGGAAGGAGAGAGAGAGAGAGCGATAGGGAAGGAGAGAGAGAGTGAGAGCGATAGGGAAGGAGAGAGAGAGAGAGCGATAGGGAAGGAGAGAGAGAGAGAGCGATAGGGAAGGAGAGAGAGAGAGCGATAGGGAAGGAGAGAGAGAGTGATAGGGAAGGAGAGAGAGAGAGAGCGATAGGGAAGGAGAGAGAGAGAGAGAGCGATAGGGAAGGAGAGAGAGAGAGAGAGAGAGCGATAGGGAAGGAGAGAGAGAGAGAGAGAGAGAGAGCGATAGGGAAGGAGAGAGAGAGAGAGAGAGCGATAGGGAAGGAGAGAGAGAGTGAGAGCGATAGGGAAGGAGAGAGTGAGAGCGATAGGGAAGGAGAGAGAGAGTGATAGGGAAGGAGAGAGAGAGAGAGCGATAGGGAAGGAGAGAGTGAGAGCGATAGGGAAGGAGAGAGTGAGAGCGATAGGGAAGGAGAGAGTGAGAGTGATAGGGAAGGAGAGAGTGAGAGCGATAGGGAAGGAGAGAGTGAGAGCGATAGGGAAGGAGAGAGAGATAGGGAAGGAGAGAGAGAGCGATAGGGAAGGAGAGAGTGATAAGGAAGGACTGATAGGGAAAGAGACTGCATCCCAGATTCACTCTTCCACCAGAGAGTGAGAGCGATAGGGATGGAGAGAGAGCAATAGGGAAGGAGAGAGAGATAGGGAAAGAGAGAGCGAGCGATAGGGAAGGAGAGAGAGTGATAGGGAAGGAGAGAGAGCAATAGGGAAGGAGAGAGAGAGATAGGGAAAGAGAGAGAGAGTGATAGGGAAAGAGAGAGAGAGCGATAGGGAAGGAGAGAGAGCAACATGGAAGGAGAGAGAGATAGGAAAAGAGAGAGAGAGCGATAGGGAAGGAGAGAGAGATAGGAAAAGAGAGAGAGAGCGATAGGGAAGGAGAGAGATAGGGAAAGAGAGAGAGAGCGATAGGGAAAGAGAGAGAGCGATAGGGAGGAGACGGAGAGCGATAGGGAAGGAGAGAGAGTGTGATAGGGAAGGAGAGAGAGCGATAGGGAAGGAGAGAGAGAGGGAAGGAGAGAGAGTGATAGGGAAGGAGAGAGAGAGCGATAGGGAAGGAGAGAGAGAGCGATAGGGAAGGAGAGAGAGTGTGATAGGGAAGGAGAGAGAGAGCGATAGGGAAGGAGAGAGAGAGCGATAGGGAAGGAGAGAGAGAGCGATAGGGAAGGAGAGAGAGAGCGATAGGGAAGGAGAGAGAGAGCGATAGGGAAAGAGAGAGAGAGCGATAGGGAAGGAGAGAAAGAGCGATAGGGAAGGAGAGAGAGTGCGATGGGGAAGGAGAGAGAACGATAGGGAAGGAGAGAGAGTGCGATAGGGAAGGAGAGAGTGAGTGATGGGGAAGGAGAGAGAGTGATGGGGAAGGAGAGAGAGTGATGGGGAAGGAGGGAGAGTGACAGGGAAGGAGAGAGCGATAGGGAAAGAGAGAGCGATAGGGAAAGAGAGAGAGAGAGCGATAGGGAAAGAGAGAGAGAGAGATAGAGAAAGAGAGAGTGATAGGGAAGGAGAGAGAGCGATAGGGAAGGAGAGAGAGTGATAGGGAAGGAGAGAGAGAGCGTTGGGGAGAGAGAGCGATGGAGAGAGTGCGAGCGATGGGGAAGGAGAGCGAGTGATAGGGAAACAAAGAGAGAGCGATAGGGAAAGAGGGAGAGAGCGATAGGGAAAGAGTGAGAGCGATAGGGAAAGAGGGAGAGCGATAGGGAAAGAGAGAGAGAGATAGGGAGAGATAGAGAAAGAGAGAGCGATAGGGAAGGAGAGAGAGTAATAGGGAAGGAGAGAGAGTGATAGGGAAGGAGAGAGAGAGCGTTGGGGAGAGAGAGCAATGGAGAGAGAGTGCGAGCGATGGGGAAGGAGAGCGAGTGATAGGGAAACAAAGAGAGAGCGATAGGGAAAGAGGGAGAGAGCGATAGGGAAAGAGTGAGAGCGATAGGGAAAGAGTGAGAGCGATTGGGAAAGAGAGAGAGAGATAGAGAAAGAGAGAGCGATAGGGAAGGAGAGAGAGCAATAGGGAAGGAGAGAGAGTGATAGGGAAGGAGAGAGAGAGCGTTGGGGAGAGAGAGCGATAAAGAGAGAGTGCGAGTGATGGGGAAGGAGAGCGAGTGATAGGGAAACAAAGAGAGAGCGATAGGGAAAGAGGGAGAGAGCGATAGGGAAAGAGAGAGAGCGATAGGGAAGGAGAGAGAGATTGATAGGGAAGGAGTGAGAGAGCGACATAGAGAGAGAGTGCGACAGAGAAAGAGAGAGTGATAGGGAAGGAGAGAGAGAGTGATATGGAAGGAGAGAGAGAGTGATAGGGAAGGAGAGAGAGAGAGCGATAGGGAAGGAGAGAGAGAGAGCGATAGGGAAGGAGAGAGAGAGAGCGATAGGGAAGGAGAAAGAGAGCGATAGGGAAGGAGAAAGAGAGAGCAATAGGGAAGGAGAGAGAGAGAGCGATAGGGAAGGAGAGAGAGAGTCATATGGAAGGAGAGAGAGAGTGATAGGGGAGGACAGAGAGAGTGATAGGGAAGGACCGAGAGAGAGTGATAGGGAAGGAGAAAGAGAGAGTGATAGGGAAGGAGAAAGAGAGAGCGATAGGGAAGGAGAAAGAGAGAGCGATAGGGAAGGAGAAAGCGAGAGCGATAGGGAAGGAGAGAGAGAGCGATAGGGAAGGAGAGTGATAGGGAAGGACAGAGAGAGAGTGATAGGGAAGGAGAGAGAGTGATAGGGAAGGAGAGAGAGAGCGATAGGGAAAGAGTGTGATAGGGAAGGTGAGAGAGAGAGTGATAGGGAACGAGAGAGAGTGATAGGGAATGAGAGAGTGATAGGGAAGGAGAAAGAGAGAGTGATAGAGAAGGAGAGTGATAGAGAAGGAGAGAGAGTGATAGGGAAGGAGAGAGAGAGTGATAGGGAAGGAGAGAGTGACAGGGAGAGGAGACTGTCTGTCTGTCTGTCTGTCTGTCTGTGTGTGTGGGTATAGTCTCCCTCACACACCTACATTGATAGCAAACACATTTGACATTTTACAGCCTAATGATCATTTTCCTCATGACCATTGCACGCCGTCTCTCTCTCTCCATCTTTCTTCACTGTAATCTTTCTTGTGACCACATCACACACACACAGTCATGCTATACAATCACCTTGGGTACATAAATAACCAAACAATGTTTGCAGTGTGAATCTGTAGACTGATAGATAAATGGCTACATATCAGTTGATATCATATGCTGCATTTCTCCATGGAAGGAAACCTATTTATTCACTACTGGCAGGGTCTGATTTAGTAGGGTCTGATTTAGTAGGGTCTGATTTAGTAGGGTCTGATTTAGTAGGGTCTGATTTAGTAGTGTTTGATTTAGTAGGGTCTGATTTAGTAGGGTCTGATTTAGTAGGGTCTGATTTAGTAGTGTTTGATTTAGTAGGGTCTGATTTAGTAGGGTCTGATTTAGAGGTCGACCAATTAAGATTTTTCAACGCCGATACCGACACCGATTATTGGAGGACCATAAAAGCCGATACCGATTAATCGGCCGATTTTTTATTTATTTATTTGTAATAATGACAATTACAACAATACTGAATGAACACTTATTTTAACTTAATATAATACATCAATAAAATCAATTTAGCATCAAGTAACTAATGAAACATGTTCAACTTGGTTTAAATAATGCAAAAACAAAGTGTTGGAGAAGAAAGTAAAAGTGCAATATATGGTATGTAAGAAAGCTAAGAAAGATGGTGGTTCCTTTTAACATGAGTCTTCAATATTCCCAGGTAAGTAGTTTTAGGTTGTAGTTATTATAGGAATTATAAGACTATTTCCCTCTATACCATTTGTATTTCATTAACCTTTGACTATTAGATGTTCTTATAGGCACTTTAGTATTGCCAGTGTAACAGTATAGCTTCCGTCCCTCTCCCGCTCCTCCCTGGGCTCGAACCAGCAACACAACAACAACAGCCACCATCGAAGCAGCTTTACCCATGCATACCAAGGGGAACAACTACTAGAAGGCTCAGAGCGAGTGACGTTTGAATCGCTATTAGCGCGCGCTAACTAGCTAGCCATTTCACTTCAGTTGCACCAGCCTCATCCCGGGAGTTGATAGGCTTGAAGTCATAAACAGCACAATGCTTGGCGCACAAGGAAGAGCTACTGGCAAAACGCAGGAAAGTGCTGTTTGAATTAATGTTTATGCCAGATTTTATGCAACGCAGGACACGCTAGATAATATCTAGTAATATCATCAACCATGTGTAGTTAACTAGTGATTATGATTGGTTGTTTTTTTATAAGATAAGTTTAATGCTAGCTAGCAATTTACCTTGGCTTACTGCATTCACGTAACAGGCAGTCTCCTTGTGGAGTGCAACGAGAGAGAGGCAGGTCGTTATTGCGTTGGACTAGTTAACTGTAAGGCTGCAAGATTAGATCCCCCCGAGCTGACAAGGTGAAAATCTGTTGTTCTGCCCCTGAACGAGGCAGTTAACCCACCGTTCCTAGGCCGTCACTGAAAATAAGAATGTGTTCTTAACGGACTTGC
Organism: Oncorhynchus tshawytscha; assembly: GCF_018296145.1. Classification (NCBI taxonomy): domain Eukaryota; kingdom Metazoa; phylum Chordata; class Actinopteri; order Salmoniformes; family Salmonidae; genus Oncorhynchus; species Oncorhynchus tshawytscha. The sequence continues at coordinate 43,617,318 of NC_056442.1, forward strand.
CTAGTTAAATAAAGGAATAAAAATATATATATATTCGGCAAATCAGCCCCCCAAAATAATGATTTCCAATTGTTATGAAAACATGAAATCGGCCCTAATTAATCGGCCATTCCGATTAATCGGTCGACCTCTAGTCTGATTTAGTATTGTCTGATTTAGTGGTGTCAGACTTAGTGGTGTCAAATTTAGTGGTGTCTGATTTAGTAGTGTCTGACTTAGTAGGGTCTGATTTAGTAGGGTCTGATTTAGTAGGGTCTGATTTAGTAGGGTCTGATTTAGCAGGGTCTGATTTAGTAGTGTCTGATTTAGTAGAGTCTAGTAGGCTCTTTAACCTACTAGTAGGGTCTGATT
>NC_056442.1:43627668-43785168 GCF_018296145.1 Oncorhynchus tshawytscha
TGGTGAGAAGTAAATTTCAGGGAATATCTGAAATGGATGCCTCATCCAAATTTTTCTTTGGTTTAGAGAAAAAGAATGGACAAAGAAAAATTATTCATTGTCTCAAATCATCTGTTGGACAAGAGCTCACTAGCCCTAGTGAAATTAGAAAGAGGGCAGTAGAGTTCTATGCTGAGCTCTACAAGTGTGAGTACAAAGAGGACAAAACAGTGACACAGCAGTTCTTTGATGGGCTCCCAAAGGTGGCTGCAGAAGCTCAGGTTGAGCTTGAGCAACCATTGTCTTTGCAGGATTTATACACTGCATTAAAAGGCATGGAAAATGGAAGGGCACCAGGCATTGATGGGCTTCCCGTTGACTTTTTAAGTCTTTTTGGGCTATGTTGGGTGAGGATTGGTTAGAAGTAGCTAATGATAGTTTAACCGGAGGGTTACTACCAATAAGCTGCAGAAGGGCTGTCCTCACCCTACTGCCCAAAAAGGGTGACCCGAGGGAGGTGAAGAACTGGAGGCCGGTGGCTTTATTGTGCACTGATTATAAGATATTGTCAAAAGCTTTGTCCAACAGGCTGAGGGAGGTGATGGGGCAATTTGGAGGCTGTTGGAGGAACCTCTGGTGTATGGGGCAAGACTGGATTGTACAACTGCAGCTGTTCCACATTTCTCCAAGATTCTGGTGAAGGGGAAAATCATCACCTTAAGACAGTTAATGGCCATGGCTGGGCCCGCCTTAATGGATGGAAGACGGGTGGCAGAACATTTGGGGATGAGGTCGGAAAGGATTGTCGGACAAATGCTGGGGAGCTGTAGGAAGGCTCTGTCAGCGGAAGAATGGGGTATGCTTAGTAGCCACAAGAAGAAGGTACAAGATGAAGACGTCTCATTTCCAAGACTAGGGATTACACCAAATATCCCAGAGTCAGAAAGAAAGGCGTTATTGCTGGATTTGAGAGGGTTGGAGGAGGTGGGTTTGGATGAGGTGAATGGGAAGGACTTGTATAGGGGTGTGTCAAGGTGTTGAATAAAGATAAATTGAAAAATAGAAAAGACACTCCATGGAGGGTAAAATTGGGCATTGATGATAGGGTAAAGCCAGCATGGAGGGCACTGTACAAACCACCGTTACAAAAGGGTACTGGTGATATGCAATGGAGGGTTTTACATGGCATCATTGCAGTTAATGCTTTTGTATCTGTTATTAATTCAGATGTTAGAGATTGATGTCCTTTTTGTAATATAAGAGAAACCATTTTTCACTGTTTTATGGAGTGTGAGAGGATAAAACCTCTATTGGAAATGCTGGAATCTTTGTTTAAAGCTGTAGGGGAATTTTTCAATAACACTGTTTTTATTTTGGGGTTTCAATATAGTAAACAACAGAAAAGAAAATGTCAAATGTTAAATTTTATTTTGGGACAAGCTAAGATGTCAATTTTTCTGAGTAGAAAACATAAGATAGAAACGGGATATGGGAAGGATGTAAGATGTGTTTTTAAAGGATTAGTGAAAGCAAGAATAAAATTAGATTTTGAGTTCTTTTCAGCTGTAAAAGATATCCTATTATTTGAGGAGAAGTGGGCCTACGAAAGAGCGCTTTGTTTTGTAGAGGGGAAATTATTTTTTGCTGATGAAATAAGTTGAATGTATATGTTATGTATTTATTTTTGTTTAGGAATTACATTTGTTGTTTCATTTCTGAAAAGGCAGTGTGTCATTTTTTTTTAATGTTAACACTTGAGTAAAAAATAAAGGTTTTATAAAAACTCAAAACTCTCTCTCTCTCTCTCTCTCTCTCTCTCTCTCTCTCTGATTCTCTATGTAATCATTTATTGCCACGTCTTTCCTCCAAAAATAACACTGATAATTATTTTCCATTGTGAAATGATTCGTCAGTAGATGGACTGGAATTCATATTTCACCCCGTGTCCATCCCTTTGCTCTCCCATGTGACCTTCATTACTCAGAGGGGGTTACGGTTAACTAATTTACTGTAACGTGAATACAGAGTGAAAGATTATAAAACACAGACCCTAGATCAAGGTCACTTCTTAATTACAGGATTGAAAACAAACTCTGTCAAATAAGAAGGTCCCTAAGGAAGTCCCATGGACAGATCTGGGTCCAGCTGGGTTAGGCTCACTGGCATGGTAACTTACTACACACCCAACAGTCATTTGATTTGATATCTTGACTAAACCATTTTGAAGTTGGTCTTCCTAACTTCCCGTTTGAAAAGAAAAGAAGACTTCAGGAGTTGTTCAGATAGCTAGTTCACTCAATTCCAATCAGTTAGCAGTGACTGCAAACTAGAATAAGGATTTAATCACTTAGCTACATCCACCACAGACAAACACTGTAATTGATTTCCCCAAAACAAAACATTTAAATTATTTAGTGTTAATGATTTTGCAACACCAAAGTCAACTCAGTCACTTCACTTTTTGTCTGACAGTATACCCATGACTTTGGCAAAGGGAGAGTACTCCAGACCACCTCTCTAACCCTGTACCTTTCTCTCCCTCCTATCGGTCCCAGGGCCCCCGACGGCCCCGCTCCACCTCATCTCCAATGTCAATGAGACGTCGGTCAACTTGGAGTGGAGCACCCCCCTCTCCTCTGGCGGACGCCAGGACCTCAGCTACAACGTGGTGTGTAAACGCTGTGGGCCCGAGGGGACACGGTGTCAGCCCTGTGGGAACGGAGTCCACTTCAGCCCCCAGCAGCTGAGCCTCAGGGCCACCAAGGTGTCTATCAATGACCTGCAGGCCCACACAAACTACACCTTTGAGATCTGGGCTGTCAACGGGGTCTCCCAGCAGAGCCCTGGACCTGAGCAGGCCGTGTCGGTGACAGTCACTACCAACCAGGCCGGTGAGTTGGGGTTGGGGTTGGTTGTGGGGAGATGTGTGTGGGTGGGGAGAGAGAGATGCTGGAGACTGTTGTTGTTGGTTGTGTTATCGTGGTAAAGGCTGAGATGCGCTGTGCCTTTTTCTTTTCTTTTAAAGGGAATGGGGAGTCAGACAACATTTCCAATCTAATTAATTTTATTGATTTGGTTAGACTTAATGAAGTTGTTGCGGTCTGTTGGGTAGGGCTGTGTGTGAGTGTCTGTGTCCTTGCCTGTATGTGTGTGTGTTGTTCCATTGGAGTGGGATCATTAATACCATGCCAGGCCCTCTACAACCACAGTAGAGCTCTCTGTCTCTGCCTGGTGGTGCGCTGAAAGGCCCCTTATTGTTTTGTCGTTCGGACATTTTTGTTGTGCAAATGTGTTTTATGGCTGTGACCTTCCCTTTCCCCTGTGATAGATGATTCTTACCTCTGGTTTTACTGCTGTGTTTTGGGTGGCAGGTTAAGTGGCTTTTTGTTTTGTTGATTTTATCACTGATTTCCATCCCTGGGAAAAGAGAATATCTCTTTCTGGTTAGGACAGTGACTGGGGGATTCAGACTGGCTATTTATGATGGCTTGATTAATCTGGTCTGGGGAGAAAGGGGAGATTAATGGATCCAGAGCTGCTGTGAAACCAGTTGTCCTGCGAGCCAAACGTATGTCAGAGTTGTGTTATTTAAGCTGATTCTCTCTCTTGTGCTCTCTCTCTCTCTCTCTCTCTCTCTCTCTCTCTCTCTCTCTCTCTCATGCACACACACACACACATACAGTACATACACACACATATGTACACACACAGATTAATATCCCTGTGTGTAGCTCTGGGGTGATCATCTTACTGGAAATAGTGAGATATAATAATTATGTTGCCTTTGGCTCGTCAATAAAGCATGTCTCACAACTGTTCTCCATTCTCTAATACTTAAATTAAGTTGGCATTGTGAGTGTGTGTGCATGCGTAGTCATGCTTGTGCATGCGCGTGAGGCAAAAATGTCTGCGTGTGCAGGTTATTTTGTGTGTTGTGTAGAATGTGTGCATGTGTCTGAGTGTGTGTGTGTTTTAGTTAGAGAATGCCTGTGCATGTGTGTATATTTTAGTTAGAGAATGCCTGTGCATGTGTGTGTATTTTAGTTAGAGAATGCCTGTCTGAAAAAGTGTGTGTGTGGATTGAAGAGAAAGGCACCAGAGTGATTGGATTTCTCCCCTAATACTCAGTAGCAGTTTTCAGAAATCTAGTTTCATCCCCTGTAATCCAGACAGTCATCTGTGACTGACCCTCTCTCTATATCACCCTGATCCAGACAGTCATCTGTGACTGACCCTCTCTCTATATCACCCCCATCCAGATAGTCATCTGTGACTGACCCCCTCTCTATATCACCCCCATCCAGACAGTCATCTGTGACTGACCCTCTCTCTATACCACCCCATCCAGACAGTCATCTGTGACTGACCCTCTCTCTATATCACCCCATCCAGACAGTCATCTGTGGCTGTCCCTCTATATCACCCCCATCCAGACAGTCATCTGTGGCCGACCCTCTCTCTATATCACCCTGATCCAGACAGTCATCTGTGACTGTCTCTCTCTCTATATCACCCCCATCCAGACAGTCATCTGTGGCTGTCCCTCTCTCTATATCACCACATCCAGACAGTCATCTGTGGCTGTCCCTCTCTCTATAGCACCCCCATCCAGACAGTCATCTGTGGCTGTCCCTCTCTCTATATCACCCCATCCAGACAGTCATCTGTGGCTGTCCCTCTCTCTATAGCATCCCCATCCAGACAGTCATCTGTGGCTGTCCCTCTCTCTATATCACACACATCTATATCATCTCTATATTATGATATTATGATAGATGTGTTATGAAAGATGTGTTATGATAGATGTGTTATGATATTATGACAAATGTGTTATGATATTATGATAGATGTGTTATGATATTATGATAGATGTGTTATGATATTATGATAGATGTATTATGATAGATGTGTTATGATAGATGTGTTATGATAGATGTATTATGATAGATGTGTTATGATATTATGATAGATGTATTATGATAGATGTGTTATGATAGATGTATTATGATAGATGTATTATGATATTATGATAGATGTATTATGATAGATGTATTATGATAGATGTATTATGATATTATGATAGATGTATTATGATAGATGTATTATGATAGCTGTATTATGATAGATGTATTATGATATTATGATAGATGTATTATGATAGATGTATTATCATATTATGATAGATGTATTATGATATTATGATAGATGTATTAAGATAGATGTATTATGATATTATGATAGATGTATTATGATATTATGATAGATGTATTATGATAGATGTATTATGATAGATGTATTATGATAGATGTATTATGATAGATGTATTATGATAGATGTATTATGATAGATGTGTTATGATAGATGTGTTATGATAGATGTATTATGATATTATGATAGATGTATTATCATAGATGTATTATGATATTATGATAGATGTATTATGATAGATGTATTATGATAGATGTATTATGATATTATGATAGATGTATTATCATAGATGTATTATGATATTATGATAGATGTGTTATGATAGATGTATTATGATATTATGATAGATGTATTATCATAGATGTATTATGATATTATGATAGATGTGTTATGATAGATGTATTATGATATTATGATAGATGTATTATCATAGATGTATTATGATATTATGATAGATGTATTATGATAGATGTATTATGATAGATGCATTATGATATTATGATAGATGTATTATGATAGATGTATTATGATAGATGTGTTATGATAGATGTATTATGATAGATGTATTATGATAGATGTATTATGATAGATGTGTTATGATAGATGTGTTATGATAGATGTATTATGATAGATGTATTATGATAGATGTATTATGATAGATGTGTTATGATAGATGTATTATGATAGATGTGTTATGATAGATGTGTTATGATATTATGTTATAGATGTATTATGATAGATGTATTATGATATTATGATAGATGTATTATGATAGATGTATTATGATATTATGATAGATATTATGATAGATGTATTATGATATTATGATAGATGTATTATGATAGATGTATTATGATATTATGATAGATGTATTATGATAGATGTATTATGATAGATGTATTATGATAGATGCATTATGATAGATGTGTTATGATAGATGTATTATGATTGATGTGTTATGATAGATGTGTTATGATAGATGTATTATGATAGATGTATTATGATAGATGTATTATGATAGATGTGTTATGATAGATGTATTATGATAGATGTATTATGATAGATGTATTATGATAGATGTATTATGATAGATGTATTATGATAGATGCATTATGATAGATGTGTTATGATAGATGTATTATGATTGATGTGTTATGATAGATGTGTTATGATAGATGTATTATGATAGATGTATTATGATTGATGTGTTATGATAGATGTATTATGATAGATGTATTATGATTGATGTGTTATGATATTATGATAGATGTATTATGATTGATGTGTTATGATATTATGATAGATGTATTATGATAGATGTATTATGATAGATGTATTATGATAGATGCATTATGATAGATGTGTTATGATAGATGTGTTATGATAGATGTGTTATGATATTATGATAGATGTATTATGATAGATGTATTATGATAGATGTATTATGATAGATGTATTATGATAGATGCATTATGATAGATGTGTTATGATAGATGTATTATGATTGATGTGTTGTGATAGATGTGTTATGATAGATGTGTTATGATAGATGTGTTATGATATTATGATAGATGTATTATGATAGATGTATTATGATAGATGTGTTATGATAGATGTATTATGACAGATGTGTTATGATATTATGATAGATGTATTATGATAGATGTATTATGATAGATGTATTATGATTGATGTGTTATGATATTATGATAGATGTATTATGATAGATGTGTTATGATAGATATATTATGATAGATGTATTATGATAGATGTGTTATGATATTATGATAGATGTATTATGATAGATGTATTATGAATGGTGTGTTATGATATTATGATAGATATGTTATGATATTATGATAGATGTGTTATGATAGATGTATTATGATAGATGTATTATGATTGATGTGTTATGATATTATGATAGATGTATTATGATTGATGTGTTATGATATTATGATAGATGTATTATGATAGATGTGTTATGATATTATGATAGATGTATTATGATAGATGTAGATGATATTATGATAGATGTATTATGATAGATGTATTATGATAGATGTATTATGATATTATGATAGATGTGTTATGATATTATGATAGATGTATTATGATAGATGTGTTATGATAGATGTATTATGATAGATGTATTATGATAGATGTATGATATTATGATAGATGTATTATGATAGATGTATTATGATAGATGATATTATGATAGATGTGATGATATTATGATAGATGTATTATGATAGATGTATTATGATAGATGTGTTATGATATTATGATAGATGTATTATGATAGATGTATTATGATAGGTGTGTTATGATATTATGATAGATGTATTATGATAGATGTATTATGATAGATGTATTATGATAGATGTATTATGATAGATGTGTTATGATAGATGTATTATGATAGATGTGTTATGATAGATGTGTTATGATAGATGTGTTATGATAGATGTATTATGATAGATGTATTATGATAGATGTGTTATGATAGATGTATTATGATAGATGTATTATGATAGATGTATTATGATAGATGTGTTATGATATTATGATAGATGTATTATGATAGATGTATTATGATATTATGATAGATGTATTATGATTGATGTGTTATGATAGATGTATTATGATAGATGTATTATGATAGATGCATTATGATAGATGTGTTATGATAGATGTATTATGATAGATGTATTATGATAGATGTATTATGATAGATGTGTTATGATAGATGTATTATGATAGATGTATTATGATAGATGTATTATGATAGATGTATTATGATAGATGTATTATGATAGATGTATTATGATAGATGTATTATGATAGATGTATTATGATAGATGTATTATGATTGATGTGTTATGATAGATGTATTATGATAGATGTATTATGATAGATGCATTATGATAGATGTGTTATGATAGATGTATTATGATAGATGTGTTATGATAGATGTATTATGATAGATGTATTATGATAGATGTATTATGATAGATGTGTTATGATATTATGATAGATGTATTATGATAGATGTATTATGATATTATGATAGATGTATTATGATAGATGTATTATGATAGATGCATTATGATAGATGTGTTATGATAGATGTATTATGATTGATGTGTTATGATAGATGTGTTATGATAGATGTATTATGATAGATGTATTATGATAGATGTATTATGATAGATGTGTTATGATAGATGTATTATGATAGATGTATTATGATAGATGTATTATGATAGATGTATTATGATAGATGTATTATGATAGATGTGTTATGATAGATGTATTATGATAGATGTATTATGATATTATGATAGATGTATTATGATAGATGTATTATGATAGATGTATTATGATAGATGTATTATGATAGATGTATTATGATAGATGTATTATGATTGATGTGTTATGATAGATGATAGATGTATTATGATTGATGTGTTATGATAGATATTATGATAGATGTATTATGATAGATGTATTATGATAGATGTATTATGATAGATGCATTATGATAGATGTGTTATGATAGATGTATTATGATAGATGTATTATGATATTATGATGATGTTATGATAGATGTATTATGATAGATGTATTATGATAGATGTATTATGATAGATGTATTATGATAGATGTGTTATTATGATAGATATTATGATTGATGTGTTATGATAGATGTATTATGATAGATGTATTATGATAGATGTGTTATGATATTATGATAGATGTATTATGATAGATGTATTATGATAGATGTGTTATGATAGATGTATGATAGATGTTTATGATATTATGATAGATGTATTATGATAGATGTATTATGATAGATGTATTATGATAGATGTATTATGATAGATGTATTATGATTGATGTGTTATGATAGATGTGTTATGATAGATGTATTATGATAGATGTGTTATGATAGATGTATTATGATAGATGTGTTATGATATTATGATAGATGTATTATGATAGATGTATTATGATAGATGTATTATGATAGATGTATTATCATAGATGTATTATGATTGATGTGATTATGATAGATGTATTATGATAGATGTGTTATGATAGATGTATTATGATAGATGTATTATGATAGATGTATTATGATAGATGTATTATGATAGATGTATTATGATAGATGTATTATGATAGATGTATTATGATAGATGTATTATGATATGATGATAGATTATGATAGATGTATTATGATAGATGTATTATGATTGATGTGTTATGATAGATGTATTATGATAGATGTATTATGATTGATGTGTTATGATATTATGATAGATGTATTATGATTGATGTGTTATGATATTATGATAGATGTATTATGATAGATGTATTATGATAGATGTATTATGATAGATGCATTATGATAGATGTGTTATGATAGATGTGTTATGATAGATGTGTTATGATATTATGATAGATGTATTATGATAGATGTATTATGATAGATGTATTATGATAGATGTATTATGATAGATGCATTATGATAGATGTGTTATGATAGATGTATTATGATTGATGTGTTGTGATAGATGTGTTATGATAGATGTGTTATGATAGATGTGTTATGATATTATGATAGATGTATTATGATAGATGTATTATGATAGATGTATTATGATAGATGTATTATGATAGATGTGTTATGATATTATGATAGATTATTATGATAGATGTATTATGATAGATGTATTATGATAGATGTATTATGATGTATTATGATGATGTTATGATAGATGTGTTATGATAGATGTATTATGATAGATGTGTTATGATAGATGTATTATGATAGATGTGTTATGATATTATGATAGATGTATTATGATAGATGTATTATGATAGATGTATTATGATAGATGTATTATCATAGATGTATTATGATTGATGTGTTATGATATTATGATAGATGTATTATGATAGATGTGTTATGATAGATATATTATGATAGATGTATTATGATAGATGTGTTATGATATTATGATAGATGTATTATGATAGATGTATTATGAATGGTGTGTTATGATATTATGATAGATATGTTATGATATTATGATAGATGTATTATGATAGATGTATTATGATAGATGTATTATGATAGATGTATTATCATATATGTATTATGATTGATGTGTTATGATATTATGATAGATGTATTATGATAGATGTGTTATGATAGATATATTATGATAGATGTATTATGATAGATGTGTTATGATATTATGATAGATGTATTATGATAGATGTATTATGATAGGTGTGTTATGATATTATGATAGATATGTTATGATATTATGATAGATGTATTATGATAGATGTATTATGATAGATGTATTATGATAGATGTATTATGATAGATGTGTTATGATATTATGATAGATGTATTATGATAGATGTATTATGATAGGTGTGTTATGATATTATGATAGATGTGTTATGATATTATGATAGATGTATTATGATAGATGTATTATGATAGGTGTGTTATGATATTATGATAGATGTATTATGATAGATGTATTATGATAGGTGTGTTATGATATTATGATAGATATGTTATGATATTATGATAGATGTATTATGATAGATGTATTATGATAGATGCATTATGATAGATGTGTTATGATAGATGTATTATGATTGATGTGTTATGATAGATGTGTTATGATAGATGTATTATGATAGATGTATTATGATAGATGTATTATGATAGATGTGTTATGATAGATGTATTATGATAGATGTATTATGATAGATGTATTATGATAGATGTATTATGATAGATGTATTATGATAGATGCATTATGATAGATGTATTATGATAGATGTATGATAGATGTATTATGATAGATGTGTTATGATAGATGTGTTATGATAGATGTGTTATGATAGATGTATTATGATAGATGTATTATGATAGATGTGTTATGATAGATGTATTATGATAGATGTATTATGATAGATGTATTATGATAGATGTGTTATGATATTATGATAGATGTATTATGATAGATGTATTATGATATTATGATAGATGTATTATGATAGATGTATTATGATAGATGTATTATGATAGATGCATTATGATAGATGTGTTATGATAGATGTATTATGATTGATGTGTTATGATAGATGTGTTATGATAGATGTATTATGATAGATGTATTATGATAGATGTATTATGATAGATGTGTTATGATAGATGTATTATGATAGATGTATTATGATAGATGTATTATGATAGATGTATTATGATAGATGTGTTATGATAGATGTATTATGATAGATGTATTATGATAGATGTGTTATGATAGATGTATTATGATAGATGTATGATAGATATATTATGATAGATGTATTATGATAGATATGATATTATGATAGATGTATTATGATAGATGTATTATGATAGATGTATTATGATAGATGTATTATGATAGATGTATTATGATAGATGTATTATGATATTATGATAGATGTATTATGATAGATGTATTATGATATGTATTATGATAGATGTATGATAGATTATGATAGATGTATTATGATAGATGTATGATAGATGATTATGATGATGTTATGATAGATGTATGATAGATGTATTATGATAGATGTATGATATGTATGATAGATGTATTATGATAGATGTATTATGATATGTGTTATGATATTATGATAGATGTATTATGATATGTGTTTATGATATTATGATAGATGTATGATAGATGTATGATAGATGTATTATGATAGATGCATTATGATAGATGTGTTATGATAGATGTGTTATGATAGATGTGTTATGATATTATGATAGATGTATTATGATAGATGTATTATGATAGATGTATTATGATAGATGTATTATGATAGATGCATTATGATAGATGTGTTATGATAGATGTATTATGATTGATGTGTTGTGATAGATGTGTTATGATAGATGTGTTATGATAGATGTGTTATGATATTATGATAGATGTATTATGATAGATGTATTATGATAGATGTGTTATGATAGATGTATTATGACAGATGTGTTATGATATTATGATAGATGTATTATGATAGATGTATTATGATAGATGTATTATGATAGATGTATTATCATAGATGTATTATGATTGATGTGTTATGATAGATGTGTTATGATAGATGTATTATGATAGATGTGTTATGATAGATGTATTATGATAGATGTGTTATGATATTATGATAGATGTATTATGATAGATGTATTATGATAGATGTATTATGATAGATGTATTATCATAGATGTATTATGATTGATGTGTTATGATATTATGATAGATGTATTATGATAGATGTGTTATGATAGATATATTATGATAGATGTATTATGATAGATGTGTTATGATATTATGATAGATGTATTATGATAGATGTATTATGAATGGTGTGTTATGATATTATGATAGATATGTTATGATATTATGATAGATGTATTATGATAGATGTATTATGATAGATGTATTATGATAGATGTATTATCATATATGTATTATGATTGATGTGTTATGATATTATGATAGATGTATTATGATAGATGTGTTATGATAGATATATTATGATAGATGTATTATGATAGATGTGTTATGATATTATGATAGATGTATTATGATAGATGTATTATGATAGGTGTGTTATGATATTATGATAGATATGTTATGATATTATGATAGATGTATTATGATAGATGTATTATGATAGATGTATTATGATAGATGTATTATGATAGATGTGTTATGATATTATGATAGATGTATTATGATAGATGTATTATGATAGGTGTGTTATGATATTATGATAGATGTGTTATGATATTATGATAGATGTATTATGATAGATGTATTATGATAGGTGTGTTATGATATTATGATAGATGTATTATGATAGATGTATTATGATAGGTGTGTTATGATATTATGATAGATATGTTATGATATTATGATAGATGTATTATGATAGATGTATTATGATAGATGCATTATGATAGATGTGTTATGATAGATGTATTATGATTGATGTGTTATGATAGATGTGTTATGATAGATGTATTATGATAGATGTATTATGATAGATGTATTATGATAGATGTGTTATGATAGATGTATTATGATAGATGTATTATGATAGATGTATTATGATAGATGTATTATGATAGATGCATTATGATAGATGTGTTATGATAGATGTATTATGATAGATGTATTATGATTGATGTGTTATGATAGATGTATTATGATAGATGTATTATGATTGATGTGTTATGATATTATGATAGATGTATTATGATTGATGTGTTATGATATTATGATAGATGTATTATGATAGATGTGTTATGATATTATGATAGATGTATTATGATAGATGTATTATGAATGGTGTGTTATGATATTATGATAGATATGTTATGATATTATGATAGATGTGTTATGATAGATGTATTATGATAGATGTATTATGATTGATGTGTTATGATAGATGTATTATGATAGATGTATTATGATTGATGTGTTATGATATTATGATAGATGTATTATGATATTATGATAGATGTATTATGATAGATGTGTTATGATATTATGATAGATGTATTATGATAGATGTATTATGATAGATGTATTATGATAGATGTATTATCATAGATGTATTATGATTGATGTGTTATGATATTATGATAGATGTATTATGATAGATGTGTTATGATAGATGTATTATGATTGATGTGTTATGATATTATGATAGATGTATTATGATTGATGTGTTATGATATTATGATAGATGTATTATGATAGATGTGTTATGATATTATGATAGATGTATTATGATAGATGTATTATGAATATGATATTATGATAGATATGTTATGATATTATGATAGATGTATTATGATAGATGTATTATGATAGATGTTGATGATATGATAGATGTATTATGATAGATGTATTATGATAGATGTATTATGATAGATGTGTTATGATATTATATGTATTATGATAGATGAATGGTTATGATATTATGATATAGATGTATTATGATAGATGTGTTATGATAGATGTATTATGATAGATGTGTTATGATAGATGTATTATGATAGATGTATTATGATTGATGTGTTATGATATTATGATAGATGTATTATGATAGATATTATGATAGATATTATGATAGATGTGTTATGATATTATGATAGATGTATTATGATAGATGTATTATGAATGATGTGTTATGATATGTATGATAGATATGTTATGATATTATGATAGATGTGTTATGATAGATGTATTATGATAGATGTATTATGATTGATGTGTTATGATAGATGTATTATGATAGATGTATTATGATTGATGTGTTATGATATTATGATAGATGTATTATGATTGATGTGTTATGATATTATGATAGATGTATTATGATAGATGTGTTATGATATTATGATAGATGTATTATGATAGATGTATTATGATAGATGTATTATGATAGATGTATTATCATAGATGTATTATGATTGATGTGTTATGATATTATGATAGATGTATTATGATAGATGTGTTATGATAGATATATTATGATAGATGTATTATGATAGATGTGTTATGATATTATGATAGATGTATTATGATAGATGTATTATGAATGGTGTGTTATGATATTATGATAGATATGTTATGATATTATGATAGATGTATTATGATAGATGTATTATGATAGATGTATTATGATAGATGTATTATCATATATGTATTATGATTGATGTGTTATGATATTATGATAGATGTATTATGATAGATGTGTTATGATAGATATATTATGATAGATGTATTATGATAGATGTGTTATGATATTATGATAGATGTATTATGATAGATGTATTATGATAGGTGTGTTATGATATTATGATAGATATGTTATGATATTATGATAGATGTATTATGATAGATGTATTATGATAGATGTATTATGATAGATGTATTATGATAGATGATGATATTATGATAGATGTATTATGATAGATGTATTATGATAGGTGTGTTATGATATTATGATAGATGTATTATGATATTATGATAGATGTATTATGATAGATGTATTATGATAGATGATATTATGATAGATGTATTATGATAGATGTATTATGATAGATGATAGATGATATGTTATGATATTATGATAGATGTATTATGATAGATGTATTATGATAGATGCATTATGATAGATGTGTTATGATAGATGTATTATGATTGATGTGTTATGATAGATGTGTTATGATAGATGTATTATGATAGATGTATTATGATAGATGTATTATGATAGATGTGTTATGATAGATGTATTATGATAGATGTATTATGATAGATGTATTATGATAGATGTATTATGATAGATGCATTATGATAGATGTGTTATGATAGATGTATTATGATAGATGTATTATGATTGATGTGTTATGATAGATGTATTATGATAGATGTATTATGATTGATGTGTTATGATATTATGATAGATGTATTATGATTGATGTGTTATGATATTATGATAGATGTATTATGATAGATGTATTATGATAGATGTATTATGATAGATGCATTATGATAGATGTGTTATGATAGATGTATTATGATAGATGTATTATGATAGATGTATTATGATAGATGTATTATCATAGATGTATTATGATTGATGTGTTATGATAGATGTGTTATGATAGATGTATTATGATAGATGTGTTATAATAGATGTATTATGATAGATGTGTTATGATATTATGATAGATGTATTATGATAGATGTATTATGATAGATGTATTATCATAGATGTATTATGATTGATGTGTTATGATATTATGATAGATGTATTATGATAGATGTGTTATGATAGATATATTATGATAGATGTATTATGATATATGTGTTATGATATTATGATAGATGTATTATGATAGATGTATTATGAATGGTGTGTTATGATATTATGATAGATATGTTATGATATTATGATAGATGTATTATGATAGATGTATTATGATAGATGTATTATGATAGATGTATTATCATAGATGTATTATGATTGATGTGTTATGATATTATGATATATGTATTATGATAGATGTGTTATGATAGATATATTATGATAGATGTATTATGATAGATGTGTTATGATATTATGATAGATGTATTATGATAGATGTATTATGATAGGTGTGTTATGATATTATGATAGATATGTTATGATATTATGATAGATGTATTATGATAGATGTATTATGATAGATGTATTATGATAGATGTATTATGATAGATGTGTTATGATATTATGATAGATGTATTATGATAGATGTATTATGATTGATGTGTTATGATAGATGTGTTATGATAGATGTATTATGATAGATGTGTTATAATAGATGTATTATGATAGATGTGTTATGATATTATGATAGATGTATTATGATAGATGTATTATGATAGATGTATTATGATAGATGTATTATCATAGATGTATTATGATTGATGTGTTATGATATTATGATAGATGTATTATGATAGATGTGTTATGATAGATATATTATGATAGATGTATTATGATAGATGTGTTATGATATTATGATAGATGTATTATGATAGATGTATTATGAATGGTGTGTTATGATATTATGATAGATATGTTATGATATTATGATAGATGTATTATGATAGATGTATTATGATAGATGTATTATGATAGATGTATTATCATAGATGTATTATGATTGATGTGTTATGATATTATGATAGATGTATTATGATAGATGTGTTATGATAGATATATTATGATAGATGTATTATGATAGATGTGTTATGATATTATGATAGATGTATTATGATAGATGTATTATGATAGGTGTGTTATGATATTATGATAGATATGTTATGATATTATGATAGATGTATTATGATAGATGTATTATGATAGATGTATTATGATAGATGTATTATGATAGATGTGTTATGATATTATGATAGATGTATTATGATAGATGTATTATGATAGGTGTGTTATGATATTATGATAGATGTGTTATGATATTATGATAGATGTATTATGATAGATGTATTATGATAGGTGTGTTATGATATTATGATAGATGTATTATGATAGATGTATTATTATAGGTGTGTTATGATATTATGATAGATATGTTATGATATTATGATAGATGTATTATGATAGATGTATTATGATAGATGACTCATTCTCTTTCTCGCTCTCTGTTTGACAAACTAACTCACTCAAGAGTGTAACTTACTCACAGAGTCCAACTCTTTCTCACTGTGACATACAGACTCAGAAAGTAGCTCAAAAAGTAGCTAGCTCAACAAACTTACCCACAAAGACCATTCCATCCATCCAGGGAGTAAACATTCAACCAATCTCAGTTTGTCTGTGTTGCTCGTTCCCAACTAATGTGTCTCCGCTAGCTAATATATGCATGGGCTGCTGTGTGACATTGAGTTTCTCCACTGTCTGTGAGAGATAATGTTAGTATGTGTGTTTACATCTGTCTGTTGGTATAATGACTTTGTGTGTGTGTGTACCCGCCCACGTGCATGCATGCTTGGGTGTGTGTGAGTGTTGCGGCGGGCGAGCTGTGAAAGAGTTTTTGGAGCACATTATTGAGAAATGAGATCTGAATATTCATTGCTGTTCCACTTAGTATTCCAGGAGCGTTTTAGCCCACGCTTTCAGGAGGCGGTAAGACATTACAGATCTGCCCCACATTCAGGTCTGTCTACAGAGGTGCCGGTTAGACAGCTAGTTTACACTGTTATTCTCCAATCTAGCCCTGTTACATCTCTAATCTCCTGCATCGCCTGTGTTAGCTTGATCCTGGCCGTGTGTTTGCCGTGTGATAGAGTCTCAACGTATGTGAGTGTAGGCTTACATGTGTCTTATGTGTGTGTGCTCGCGTGCATGAATGTGTGTGTGTGTGTTTTATCTCCTCTTAAACTTGTCCCTGATTGATAGTACAGGGTGTGTCCATCCATTGTAACCCCCACCTCCTCTATATGGAGCCTCAGAAGGAACCACTCACAGAATCACTCATCTTTAACTTCACATTAGCCTTGGGAAGAAGCAACAAGAGGTCCAGAACATGATTAAATCTCCATATCTGTCATCGTTGGAGAAAAGATGGATGTGTGGATTACCTAAGGGGAATGGGCCGGCTGACCCTTTGGGCTTCTTTCTGGTCGGGAGCGTCCCTGGCCACCCCCGGGGGGCCCTTCAAATTGGGTCTGGCTGCCAGGCGCCCTCCAGTAAGATTGATCTGAGGGTTGCAAATGGGCACAGTTCTAATTGTTTAACAGAGACGCAACACTTTAGCCTGACCGACAGGATGACACAACCCAGGGAAATCTATTTACCTCCACTCACTCCGGGAGCTGTGTGTACACCCCCCCTTCCACGTCCCAGACCCATCGCCCCCCTCCAATCCCCACCGCCCCCACCACTGAAACCAAACCCATCGGTGGTGCTTGGATTCCAGGCCTGGTTGAACTCAATCCCTCTCTAAAAGCCTGGTTGTGTTAGCGTTAGCGTGAACACTAGCCTCCCGGGACAGTAACTCCTGGACTGGTCAGGGGCAATAGAATGTATATAACATCACAGATAATTCAATCATAATCGAGGATGGGGGCTGCCTCATTAATCACAGCAGTGTAATTGTTTAAAAGGCAGCAGCAGGTAGAATGTGTAGGATAGCAAGGTTACAGTAGCCAGAGTCACGGGTCAGAGATTCACTTAGCCTCTACAGTAGACCTACTCTAGCTAACTTTACTGTAAATGGCAGAATGTAGGCTACCGAAACATCGGCAACAACGTTTTTCCTGCGTTTGTGCTTTAGCTTAGTGATGTAAAGATAATATAAGTTAGCCTATGGTAGAGATTCAGACTAGTCTGTGTGACTGGGTCCGTGTGTGACTGGGTCCGTGTGTGACTGGGTCCGTGTGTGACTGGGTCCGTGTGTGACTGGGTCCGTGTGTGACTGGGTCCGTGTGTGACTGGGTCCGTGTGTGACTGGGTCCGTGTGTGACTGGGTCCGTGTGTGACTGGGTCCGTGTGTGACTGGGTCCGTGTGTGACTGGGTCCGTGTGTGACTGGGTCCGTGTGTGACTGGGTCCGTGTGTGACTGGGTCCGTGTGTGACTGGGTCCGTGTGTGACTGGGTCCGTGTGTGACTGGGTCCGTGTGTGACTGGGTCCGTGTGTGACTGGGTCCGTGTGTGACTGGGTCCGTGTGTGACTGGGTCCGTGTGTGACTGGGTCCGTGTGTGACTGGGTCCGTGTGTGACTGGGTCCGTGTGTGACTGGGTCCGTGTGTGACTGGGTCCGTGTGTGACTGGGTCCGTGTGTGACTGGGTCCGTGTGTGACTGGGTCCGTGTGTGACTGGTCCGTGTGTGACTGGGTCCGTGTGTGACTGGGTCCGTGTGTGACTGGGTCCGTGTGTGACTGGGTCCGTGTGTGACTGGGTCCGTGTGTGACTGGGTCTGTGTGTGACTGGGTCCGTGTGTGACTGGGTCCGTGTGTGTCTGGGTCCGTGTGTGACTGGGTCCGTGTGTGACTGGGTCCGTGTGTGACTGGGTCCGTGTGTGACTGGGTCCGTGTGTGACTGGGTCCGTGTGTGACTGGGTCTGTGTGTGTAATGTGTGTAGTGTATATGGGGGAAGGGTTATTGGGTATGGAAGCTTTACCAGGGATTTAATTGGAGGCCATTGAGGAGGTGAGAGGCAGGAATGGTCTGGAAGGATGTGTGTTTTTCCCTGCAGGGTTCTACAATGCCAACATGTTACTTGCACATTTTTCTCTGTGACCTGTAATTTTTATTTAGGAGCACCAGTGCGCCTAGAAAAAGGAAGGATTCTAGCTTTAATATCTCACATTTCTTCCTTGTGCTCCTAAATGTCTTTGTGTGCACCTACATTTTTCAACTTGTGTGTGTGTGTGTGTGTACTCTCCCTACCTGCTACCTGACTGTGTGTGTGTGTACTCTCCCTACCTGACTGTGTGTGTGTGTGTGTGTGTGTGTACTCTCCCTACCTGCTACCTGACTGTGTGTGTGTGTACTCTCCCTACCTGCTACCTGACTGTGTGTGTGTGTACTCTCCCTACCTGCTACCTGACTGTGTGTGTGTGTACTCTCCCTACCTGGCTGTGTGTGTGTGTGTGTGTGTACTCTCCCTACCTGTCTCTCTCTGTGTGTGTGTGTGTGTGTGTACTCTCCCTACCTGACTGTGTGTGTGTGTACTCTCCCTACCTGCTACCTGACTGTGTGTGTGTGTACTCTCCCTACCTGCTACCTGACTGTGTGTGTGTACTCTCCCTACCTGCTACCTGACTGTGTGTGTGTGTACTCTCCCTACCTGGCTGTGTGTGTGTGTGTGTGTGTGTACTCTCCCTACCTGCTACCTGACTGTGTGTGTGTGTACTCTCCTACCTGCTACCTGACTGTGTGTGTGTGTACTCTCCCTACCTGGCTGTGTGTGTGTGTGTGTGTGTGTGTACTCTCCCTACCTGTCTCTCTCTGTGTGTGTGTGTGTGTGTGTGTACTCTCCCTACCTGTCTCTCTCTGTGTGTGTGTGTGTGTGTGTGTGTGTGTGTGTGTGTACTCTCCCTACCTGTCTCTCTCTGTGTGTGTGTGTGTGTGTGTGTACTCTCCCTACCTGCTACCTGACTGTGTGTGTGTGTACTCTCCCTACCTGGCTGTGTGTGTGTGTGTGTACTCTCCCTACCTGTCTCTCTCTGTGTGTGTGTGTGTGTGTGTGTGTGTGTGTGTGTGTGTGTGTGTGTGTGTGTGTGTGTGTGTGTGTGTGTGTACCTGTCTCTCTCTGTGTGTGTGTGTGTGTGTGTGTGTGTGTGTGTGTGTGTGTGGGGGTGGGTGTGTGTACTCTGCCTACCGGTCTGTTTATCTGTGTGATCCTCTGTCTATAATTGTATTTCTCTGTCCTTGAGTGTGTTTTTTTGTAGCCTCTGCATTTGTCAGTCCTTTTCTATCAGTAAGTGGATGTTTTTTTATACAGACAATGATATCCATATGGATGATGTAGTGTTGTCTGTGCCTGACTCTGACCCAATGTGTGTTGTCAGTCTCTGAAAAAGAGGTTTGATTTTTGGAGCGAGTGGGGAGGGAGTGTGTGTGAGCTGTTATCTGTGTTTTAACCTTCACATGTTGAAGTGGTAACACAGACAAAGAGCAGCTGGTTGAAATACTGTCTCATCATGTGCTGCTGTAGAATGGCCTTTAGATAATGATCTCTGTCTACGTTTAATAAAAACTATTGATTGGCTCCGTTGAAGACGGGCGGCAGGTGGCCTAGTGGTCAGAGCGTTGGACTACTAACCGAAAGGTTGCAAGATTGAATCCCTGAGCTGACAAGGTAAAAATCTGTTGTTCTGCCCCTGAACAAGGCAGTTAACCCACTGTTCCTAGGCCATCATTGTAAATAAGCATTTGTTCTTAACTGACTTGCCGAGTTGAATAAAGGTAAATAAAACAGGGCAACAGCAGGGGAGATGTCACAGCAATGTAGTGGTTTCACAGGGTGACTGAAGAATTGGTAGGACAGGAAGTGAGATAGCTTAGCTTGGAGCATCTGCTATGTGGAGAAGCCATTGGGATGGGTTGTTTTGATGTTTTCAAACCGCCTGGTTAGCAGTAGCGCCTCACCATTGGACCATTGGACTCCTTAGCTATAACGCTGTAGCCTTAGTCATTTATCCGTACAGTGCCTAAGCTCTTCGACTGGGAGCCAAGCTGACAGACAGACAGAGTTGATTGCCTCATGGCATGGTCTGGTGCTTGACTTTCTCAGAAAGAGCAATAGGAAAGAAGCAGATATAGTGGCTCAGATGGTCAAAACAACAAGACAGGAAAGGTCAATGCTAAAATCTCTCTTTTTTTTCTATTCTTTTTCTCCCCAGCCCCGTCTCCCGTCAACTCGATCCAGGCAAAGGACATCACCAGACACACCATCTCCCTGGCCTGGCAGCAGCCTGAGAAAGCCAACGGGGTCATCCTGGAGTACGAAGTCAAATACTACGAGAAGGTGAGGTGGGAAAGGCAGTTCTCTGGGAAAGGCAGTTCTCTGGGAAAGG
Organism: Oncorhynchus tshawytscha; assembly: GCF_018296145.1. Classification (NCBI taxonomy): domain Eukaryota; kingdom Metazoa; phylum Chordata; class Actinopteri; order Salmoniformes; family Salmonidae; genus Oncorhynchus; species Oncorhynchus tshawytscha. The sequence goes on from NC_056442.1 coordinate 43,650,060, forward strand.
CAGTTCTCTGGGAAATGCAGCTTTTTCCCCTATGCTTCAAAATAACATTGAACCTGACAGGTTGAGAATTGCCCATTTTTATTAAGAGTGAAAAGGTGAAGCTGAAGTAAGAACCTGTGACATGCCAGGAAAACCACCCTAACTATTTTCTCTGTCCTTCAGGACCAGAATGAGAGGAGTTATCGCATCATCAAGACGTCATCTAGGAACACTGACATCAAAGGCCTGACCCCTCTGACTTCCTACGTGTTCCACGTGCGCGCTCGCACCGCCGCTGGCTATGGAGAGTTCAGCGCTCCCTTCCAGTTCATGACCAACTCTGGTGAGTGGAGCACTGACTAGACAGCATCGAACAAATCACTGTCATGATGTCACAGTGACACAGAGGAAGTGACACTTACATCTTTCTCACAGCTTCTAAGATGTCGGAACATGAATGAGATAGACAGAGTGTAGGCAGGATGACTCTGTTCTGTCTTATAGTGAAACATTGGGATCCTTCTAAAAAGAGGTGTCTGTGTGGTGACATAGAGATAGACATAGTGTAGGCAGGATGACTCTGTTCTGTCTTATAGTGAAACATTGGGATCCTTCTAAAAAGAGGTGTCTGTGTGGTGACATAGAGATAGACATAGTGTAGGCAGGATGACTCTGTTCTGTCTTATAGTAAAACATTGGATCCCTCTAAGAAGAGGTGTCTGTGTGGTTACATAGAGATATACATAGTGTAGGCAGGATGACTCTGTTCTGTCCTGTAGTGAAACATTGGATCCCTCTAAGAAGAGGTGTCTGTGTGGTGACATAGAGATATACATAGTGTAGGTGACTCTGTTCTGTTTTATAGTGAAACATTGGGACAAAAAGAGGTGTCTGTGTGGTGACATAGAGATAGACAGAGTGTAGGCAGGATGACTCTGTTCTGTCTTATAGTAAAACATTGGATCCCTCTAAGAAGAGGTGTCTGTGTGGTTACATAGAGATATACATAGTGTAGGCAGGATGACTCTGTTCTGTCCTGTAGTGAAACATTGGATCCCTCTAAGAAGAGGTGTCTGTGTGGTGACATAGAGATAGACATAGTGTAGGCAGGATGACTCTGTTCTGTCCTGTAGTAAAACATTGGATCCCTCTAAGAAGAGGTGTCTGTGTGGTTACATAGAGATATACATAGTGTAGGCAGGATGACTCTGTTCTGTCCTGTAGTAAAACATTGGATCCCTCTAAGAAGAGGTGTCTGTGTGGTGACATAGAGATATACATAGTGTAGGCAGGATGACTCTGTTCTGTCCTGTAGTGAAACATTGGATCCCTCTAAGAAGAGGTGTCTGTGTGGTGACATAGAGATTAATATAGAGGCCCATGGCAATAACACGCTGAAGCACACAGCTCTTTGCTCAGTGGAATGGTACTGCATTGTGTCTCAATGGAGGATACGGAACAGGTACAAATACTCTGGGCCACACACAGAGGGAGAGAGGAAGGGAGAGGGGAGCATGTACTGTAGGGTTTACGTCTCTGGACCTGATCAGACTGAATGATATTGACTTTACTCTGTCTCTGTCCACCCACTCTTTCTCTACCTCTCCTTTTCTCTCTCTTTCTCACTGCATTTGTATTCCTCTCAATTTTCACTCCCTTGTCTTCTCCTCTTCTTTCACCTCCCTCCCTCCCTCCCTCCCTCCCTCCCTCCCTCCCTCCCTCCCCCTCCCTCCCTCCCTCCCTCCCTCCCTCCCTCCCTCCCTCCCTCCCTCCCTCCCTCCCTCCCTCCCTCCCTCCCTCCCTCCCTCCCTCCCTCCCTCCCTCCCTCCCTCCCTCCCTCCCTCCCATATTCAGTTCCAGCTCCTATCATCGGAGATGGGACTAACTCCACAGTGTTGCTGGTATCTGTGGTGGGCAGTGTTGTTCTCCTCCTCATCCTCATCAGTGCCTTCGTCATCAGCAGGAGGTGAGACTCTCATCCCCCCCACCTCTCTCTCTCCCTTTCTCACTCTCTCCCTCTCTGTTTTCTTTCTTTCCATCTTGTCGTCGTGATGAGAATGTCTTGCTTGGCAGCTGCATAGTCAGGCTGGAAAAAGTGTCTGTCACACGTTTGCGATAAGTGCACGCACACACAAACACACACACACACAGCCCCATGGTTGACGGTGTGACAGCTGAAGAGATGTAATCAGCGACCCTCGCTCCTCTTCTCCCACTCCATCGCCTCTTTCCTCTCTCCCCCTCTCCTCCCTCCATCTCTATCCCTCTATATCTCGCTGTGGCTATAATACGGGGCGGTAGTTCGTTACTGTGACCTGTGGAGAGAGAGCGAGGGAAAGAGGGAGAGAAGGAGAGGGAGTGGGGGAGAGGAAGAGAGGTAGAGGGGGAAATACTGACGGACGGACTGACGGACAGACAGAGACAGACAGAGAGACAGACAGAGAGACAGACAGACAGAGACAGACAGACAGAGACAGACAGACAGAGACAGACAGAGAGAGAGACAGACAGAGAGCGAGACAGACAGAGAGAGAGAGAGACAGACAGACAGACAGACAGACAGACAGACAGACAGACAGACAGACAGACAGACAGACAGACAGACAGACAGACAGACAGACAGACAGACAGAGAGACAGACACACAGAGAGACAGACAGACAGACAGAGAGACAGACAGAGAGAGACAGACAGACAGACAGACACAGAGAGAGCAGGTGGATTTGTGGGGACCCAATCAGAGGGTGGTAACCAGCGAGCAGTAGAGCAGGACAAGCAGTGACACACAGATGGGATTACATGCAGATGGGGTCTCTCTTCACGCTTTAACCACGCTCTATCTTTTACTGGCCTGTGTGTGTGTGTGCACTCCTGCGTGATTGGACACTTCTATATGTATGAGAGTGGGGGCGATGGAGAGGGGGATGTTTGTGTGTGTGTGCGTGCATGCATGTGTGTGCGTGCATGCATGTGTGTGTGATTGCGGCTCTCCCAGCCAAGCAGGTGGCCATCTTTGATTCATATTCATTGACGGTAACTGTCTGTCATTGGGTCTTGACCATCCTTGTGGGGGAGGAGTGGGTGGGTAGTGCTCAGCGTGGCTCACAGAGCTGTTCAACAGTCATTAAAATGACAGAGGGGCACATTGTCATGTTTTAAAGTCATTAGTGCAACATTGTCCTGCACATCTGGTGATCTTCAACAGCCAGTGAATAATAACACCATGGACTAGCTCTGTGCTGCTGAACCTAGCTAACCACGTCGGCCATGTTGTTTTTCTCCCCAGACGGAGTAAGTACAGTAAAGCCAAGCAGGATGCTGATGAAGAGAAACACCTACACCAAGGTAGACCACTCACTGTACTCATCCTACGCTAATATCAACGTTCACTGATGAGCAGCACCATTCATTATTTAATCGTTGCCAGAAGAGCCGCTGAAAAAAGTATTACATTGGTTAATAGAGTAATAAAAAAGTATATTTGTAAAAAAGTGTGAATGAAATGTATATTCCCGAAAGTAATGTCACATTTCTAACAGTGTTTTCCAGTGAGAACCTATTGAGAAGATAAATAGATTCATATCATTTTTTAAAAGAGGTATTACACCAATCTAACAGAGACATTGGATGTTTTAATGTAGAAGTTGAGGAATTAAAGGATCAAGGAGAAGAGAGGATGGCAGTATAGCCCACATCATGGGGAAAATGAGGAACAGATGGAGCTCTGCTGGTCAGAATGCATTCATCGTCCCTTTTCCCTCCTCCTTTCTCTCAGGAGTGAGGATATACATAGACCCCTTCACCTACGAGGACCCCAACCAGGCTGTCCGAGAGTTTGCCAAGGAGATCGACGTTTCCTGTATCAAGATTGAGAAAGTGATTGGCATCGGTACGGACTAGACTTCTTATTGGCCATATGTTTACTATGTCAACATGACCGTTCTGTCAGACTGGTAATATTTGGCCAGACTCATTGGGTCAATAGAGAAAACAATGACTTGGGAGGGAAAATGTAATGTTCCTGTCTTCCAGTGCAAAAAGTTAGCTGGTGACCAATGATAGAAAATAATCAATAGCCATTTCCTCTCTCTTGCTCTGTTTCTGCTCAACTGAGAAGGAGGGATTGGGGATCAGAGGGGGTCAATCAATGATTAAAGTACAGCCCCCTTTCCCACCACCACCTGTTCCCTTCTCTCCCTCCACTAAAAATAAGTGTGTGGTACCTGTTATTAGGTCTTTCTTCACCATGTTGAAAATGTGAAAATGTATGGGTATGTATTTTTTCTGTGTGTAAGGTGTGTGTAAGTTTTATAATAAGGTGTGTGTGTGTTTTATAATAAGGTGTGTGTAAGTTTTATAATAAGGTGTGTGTAAGTTTTATAATAAGGTGTGTGTAAGTTTTATAATAAGGTGTGTGTGTGTTTTATAATAAGGTGTGTGTAAGTTTTATAATAAGGTGTGTGTAAGTTTTATAATAAGGTGTGTGTAAGTTTTATAATAAGGTGTGTGTAAGTTTTATAATAAGGTGTGTGTGTGTTTTATAATAAGGTGTGTATGAGTTTTATAATAAGGTGTGTGTAAGTTTTATAATAAGGTGTGTGTGTGTTTTATAATAAGGTGTGTATGAGTTTTATAATAAGGTGTGTGTGTGTTTTATAATAAGGTGTGTATGAGTTTTATAATAAGGTGTGTGTAAGTTTTATAATAAGGTGTGTGTAAGTTTTATAATAAGGTGTGTGTAAGTTTTATAATAAGGTGTGTGTAAGTTTTATAATAAGGTGTGTGTAAGTTTTATAATAAGGTGTGTGTGTGTTTTATAATAAGGTGTGTATGAGTTTTATAATAAGGTGTGTGTAAGTTTTATAATAAGGTGTGTGTGAGTTTTATAATAAGGTGTGTGTGTGTTTTATAATAAGGTGTGTGTAAGTTTTATAATAAGGTGTGTGTAAGTTTTATAATAAGGTGTGTATGAGTTTTATAATAAGGTGTGTGTAAGTTTTATAATAAGGTGTGTGTAAGTTTTATAATAAGGTGTGTGTGTGTTTTATAATAAGGTGTGTATGAGTTTTATAATAAGGTGTGTGTAAGTTTTATAATAAGGTGTGTATGAGTTTTATAATAAGGTGTGTATGAGTTTTATAATAAGGTGTGTGTAAGTTTTATAATAAGGTGTGTGTGTGTTTTATAATAAGGTGTGTATGAGTTTTATAATAAGGTGTGTGTGTGTTTTATAATAAGGTGTGTATGAGTTTTATAATAAGGTGTGTGTAAGTTTTATAATAAGGTGTGTATGAGTTTTATAATAAGGTGTGTGTAAGTTTTATAATAAGGTGTGTGTAAGTTTTATAATAAGGTGTGTGTGTGTTTTATAATAAGGTGTGTATGAGTTTTATAATAAGGTGTGTGTGTGTTTTATAATAAGGTGTGTATGAGTTTTATAATAAGGTGTGTGTAAGTTTTATAATAAGGTGTTGAGTTTTATAATAAGGTGTGTATGAGTTTTATAATAAGGTGTGTGTAAGTTTTATAATAAGGTGTGTGTGTGTTTTATAATAAGGTGTGTGTAAGTTTTATAATAAGGTGTGTGTGTGTTTTATAATAAGGTGTGTGTAAGTTTTATAATAAGGTGTGTGTAAGTTTTATAATAAGGTGTGTGTAAGTTTTATAATAAGGTGTGTGTGTGTTTTATAATAAGGTGTGTGTAAGTTTTATAATAAGGTGTGTGTGTGTTTTATAATAAGGTGTGTATGAGTTTTATAATAAGGTGTGTGTGTGTTTTATAATAAGGTGTGTGTGTGTTTTATAATAAGGATTGTGTGTGTGTGTCTTCCAGGTGAGTTTGGGGAGGTGTGCAGTGGTCGTCTGAAGATGCCAGGAAAGAGGGAGATCTGTGTCGCCATTAAGACCCTGAAGGCGGGATACACAGACAAGCAGAGGCGGGACTTCCTGTCTGAGGCCAGCATCATGGGCCAATTTGACCATCCGAACATCATTCACCTGGAGGGAGTGGTCACCAAGTGTAAGTAGGCTCCTGATTGGAGAGTATTTAGCTAAATGACAATAATTTCAAATGATTTAAAATGCACAATTTAAATAAATGTGAGTAAATGTAAATACATGAGTAAATCAAAGTATTGTGGAGCTTATAATATAGAGAACCAATCATATACTCTATATTTCACCTATGGAAAACATAAGCTATGAGGTGATTAAATAATCCTGAACGGGACAAGCTCAGATAAAGACTTAAATCATTACACACCACGTCTGTGGTTGTGGGTGAGTTTGGAGATAGCAAGGGCGGGGGGGGTCATTCACATCCAAGCCTGGTTACCCAGAGGGCCTTGGATAGGGGCGAGGAGTGGTGTGGGTCCGGACACGGAGCCCATCCTGGGAATCCCCAGGTGGTTGGAGTCCAGATGGAACAGGTCTGGTCCAGGTCGGCTACAGGGTTAATGTGTCCTGCGCTGTAGCTAGCTCATTAATCATAGTGTCAGCTGTAAATGTGTTTGGGGTTAGAGAGTGATATCCTATCTGCAGGACAGACCCTGTACTGCCACCATACCAGACGCTGTTGTTTAGAGTGTGTGTTGGGGGAGGGGGGTGTACGTTTGGGAAACTAGTTGTGTGTTCAACTCGTAGTGCATTGTGTGCATGTGTGTTGGAGCGTGAGAGTTTGTATTGATGACATACTGGTTTAGCATTTTATTTATTGCCTTTTACTATGAATGTGTGTCTGTTCACCTTTGATTAGGTACATGTGTGTGTGAGTGTTACCTCAGAGTCCCAGTTATCTTGGCTGTTGGCTGGTTAGATGGACATACTGCCTCATCTGTCCTCCTCTCTAGGAGATAAGACCAATCCCAGTCAGCCATTCAGTCTGCACAGCCACAGCCTGACATGACACAACCATACTCACTACAGGCCTGATCACTTATCACACATCAGACCTCTCAACGGAGAGACAGAATTTCATTGAATTGAGAAGAGGGGGAGGGGGGGGAGAAAGAGAAAGGCAGGGATAGGGAGGAAAGAAGGGAATCGGAGATAAATGAAGGATAGAAATAGGAGATGAGCAGAAGAGAGAGGATGATATAGAGGTGGATAACACATGTGAGAGAGAGGGTGTAAGATTAGGAGACAGGAGAGCGCAGGAGAGGGGTATAGTGGGGGTTAGAACCATAGCTGTGGGAAGTAGGGTTGCTGAGGGTGTTGCAGCACCCCCTGATAAATCACCCCCCAAAAATAATTACTAAAAAATCATTACTAAAATCATGACTAGCTCTTTACAACTCCTGTATGAGCAGAGTGACGCAAAATACGCATCAGCAGACACAAAAATGCACACCCCCAACCCTAAACATCTTGTCGTGACCATGGGTAGAACGATTGAGAAAGCATAGGGGAGGCTGAAAGACAAACAGACACAGAGAAGATGAAGAGAACAGGTAAATGAGATACCAGACTGGAAACAGAAACAGACTTAAAAAGAGAGAAAGTTTAAGCGAGGAGGACTGCATCCAATATCCATCTCCTTCCCTCTCCCCTTCCTCCCGTCTTTGTCATGACAAAAAGCTTGACGCCGTTTCTCAGCAATTAGTCCTTCACACTTGAGTGTGTCGGTGGAATCTATTAAGAATCCATTATTTGAATTCCCTCCCTATTCCAATCTAGTTAAAAGGGACTTCTATCTCGCCTCAGTACGGCAGCACTGCCTGTCCAAGAGGCCAATTAAGTCTTATTAATTATTGATGAAGTCTAAATATGCACTAAATACATAAATAGGCTAACATCAGAAACTCAGAGCTGAGGCAGTATAGCCTGTCATCTTGGCCATTTATTGATTTTTTTCTCAGCGCCACACTGACATCATTAAAAACTGTCCATCGTGAGTTGTTAACACTCTGCTCCTTCCCAGCTTTCCTTTAGGAAGTGACGCATTTAAATTCCCACATTTACATAATGTAAGCGCTGCTAAATTAGAAAGAACCCTTTTATTTAAAAAAAGAAGGAAAGAAAGAATGCTCCAGTGAGTGTTAGTGGCCTCTGTGTTCTCCCACCAGCCTCAGCTCTCTATAATAACGTTCTCCTAACGTTACCTCATTGTTATCCAAACATTCTCTTATACGTTGTCCTCTACCATCCCTAGACATTTTTTTGGACAGGTGATAATCGGCTTATTGGCAGGGCCCCTGCCCAGAGTTCATTACCAAAGGCGGCAGGACGTATTCAGTAAACAAGACATTAGCATGCAAATAGGCTGGGAGGAAGAGGGCAGGGCTGAGAAGGGGCGAGCTGAGGGTCGTAGGTCAGACGCTTCTCGGACTTGTTTGGCGAGTTGTCAATCAGTGGCAGCCCGGGGGCAGCAGGGGACAACAAAACAGAGCAAAGATGGTTGACAAAGGGGCTCTCCTCTCAAGTTGAACTCCACATCCTCTTTGGGGTGCTGCTGAAGTCCTGTAACTCATGGAGCTCCAATCACACGTCGCACAGAGCCGTGGCTGACAGCCTCTTGACAATCGGACCAGTCCAACGCAAAGTTGGAGAACTTCAGCTTTAGACCCCTCACACCCCTGAGTCAATTATTTGTAGAATCACATTTGGCAGAGATTACAGCTGTGAGTCTTTCTGGGTAAGTCTCTAAAAGATTTCCACACTTGGATTGTGCAACATTTGCCCATTATTCTTTTCTAAATTCTTCGAACTCTGTCATATTGATTGTTGATCATTGCTGCACAACCATTTTCAGGTCTTACCATAGATTTTCAAGCAGATATAAGTCAACACTGTAACTCAACCACTCAGGAATATTCACTGTTTTCTTGGTAAGCAACTCCAGTGTATATTTGGCCTTGTGATTTAGGCTATTGTCCTGCTGAAAGGTGAATTCATCTCCTAGTGTCCGGTGGAAATCAGACTGATTCAGGTTTCCTCTAAGGTTTTGCGTGTGCTTAGATCCATTCAGTTTCTTTTTTAATCCTTAAAACCTCTCCAGTCCTCAACAATTACATGTATAACCATAACATGATGCAGCACCACTATGCTTGAAAATATGGAGAGTGGTACTCAGTAATGTGTTGTATTGGATTTGCCCCAAACATTTTCTATTCAGGACAAAAATGTAAATGCTTTGCCACAGTTTTTTCAGTATTACTTTAGTGCCTTGTAGCAGTATTACTATAGTGCCTTGTTGCAGTATTACTATAGTGCCTTGTTGCAGTATTACTGTAGTGCCTTGTTGCAGTATTACTATAGTGCCTTGTTACAGTATTACTATAGTGCCTTGTTGCAGTATTACTATAGTGCCTTGTTGCAGTATTACTGTAGTGCCTTGTTGCAGTATTACTATAGTGCCTTGTTGCAGTATTACTATAGTGCCTTGTTGCAGTATTACTATAGTGCCTTGTTGCAGTGTTACTATAGTGCCTTGCTGCAGTATTACTATAGTGCCTTGTTGCAGTATTACTGTAGTGCCTTGTTGCAGTATTACTATAGTGCCTTGTTGCAGTGTTACTTTAGTGCCTTGTTGCAGTATTACTATAGTGCCTTGTTACAGTATTACTATAGTGCCTTGTTGCAGTATTACTATAGTGCCTTGTTGCAGTATTACTTTAGTGCCTTGTAGCAGTATTACTATAGTGCCTTGTTGCAGTATTACTGTAGTGCCTTGTTGCAGTATTACTATAGTGCCTTGTTGCAGTGTTACTTTTGTGCCTTGTTGCAGTATTACTATAGTGCCTTGTTACAGTATTACTATAGTGCCTTGTTGCAGTGTTACTTTAGTGCCTTGTTGCAGTATTACTATAGTGCCTTGTTGCAGTGTTACTATAGTGCCTTGTTGCAGTGTTACTATAGTGCCTTGTTGCAGTATTACTATAGTGCCTTGTTTCAGTATTACTATAGTGCCTTGTTGCAGTATTACTATAGTGCCTTGTTGCAGTATTGCTATAGTGCCTTGCTGCAGTGTTACTATAGTACCTTGTTGCAGTGTTACTATAGTGCCTTGTTGCAGTGTTACTTTAGTGCCTTGTTGCAGTATTACTATAGTGCCTTGTTGCAGTATTACTGTAGTGCCTTGTTGCATTATTACTTTAGTGCCTTGTTGCAGTATTACTATAGTGCCTTGTTGCAGGATGCATGTTTTTATTCTGTACAGGCCCCCTTCATTTCAATCTGTCAATTAGGTTAGTATTGTGAAGTAACTACCATTAACAGCCATTAAACTCTATAACTATTTTAAAGTCACCATTGACCTTATGGTTTCTTCCTCTCTGGCATCTTAGTTAGGAATGACGCCTGTAACTTTGTAGTGACTGGGTGTATTGATACACGATCCAAAGTGTAATTAATAACTTCACCATGCCTAAAGGGATATTCAATGTCTACTTTTTATAAAACATTTTACACATCTACCAATAGGTGCCCACCTTTGTGAGGTATTAACCTCCCTGGTCTTTGTGGTTGAATCTGTGTTTGAAATTCACTGCTCGAATGATGGACCTTACAGATAATTGTATGTGTGGGGTAAAGAGATGAGGTAGTCATTAAAAAATCATGTTACACACAGAGTCCATGCAATTTATTATGTGACTTGTTAATCACATTTTTACTCCTGAACTTCTTTAGGCTTGCCATAACAAAGAGGTTGAATACTGATTGAATCAAGACATTTCAGCTTTTCATTTTAAATGAATTAGTTAACATAACAATAAAAAATATGAATTCCACTTTGACATGATGGTGTATTGTGTGTAGGACAGTGAAACAAACGTCTACATTGAATCCATTTTAAATTCAGGCTGTAACACAACAACATGTGGAAACAGTCTAGGGCTGTAACACAACAACATGTGGAAACAGTCTAGGGCTGTAACACAACAACATGTGGAAACAGTCTAGCGCTGTAACACAACAACATGTGGAAACAGTCTAGGGCTGTAACACAACAACATGTGGAAACAGTCTAGGCTGTAACACAACAACATGTGGAAACAGTCTAGGGCTGTAACACAACAACATGTGGAAACAGTCTAGGCTGTAACACAACAACATGTGGAAACAGTCTAGGCTGTAACACAACAACATGTTGAAACAGTCTAGGGCTGTAACACAACAACATGTGGAAACAGTCTAGGCTGTAACACAACAACATGTGGAAACAGTCTAGGGCTGTAACACAACAACATGTGGAAACAGTCTAGGCTGTAACACAACAACATGTGGAAACAGTCTAGGCTGTAACACAACAACATGTGGAAACAGTCTAGGGCTGTAATACAACAACATGTGGAAACAGTCTAGGCTGTAACACAACAACATGTGGAAACAGTCTAGGGCTGTAACACAACAACATGTGGAAACAGTCTAGGCTGTAACACAACAACATGTGGAAACAGTCTAGGGCTGTAACACAACAACATGTGGAAACAGTCTAGGGCTGTAACACAACAACATGTGGAAACAGTCTAGGGCTGTAACACAACAACATGTGGAAACAGTCTAGGCTGTAACACAACAACATGTGGAAACAGTCTAGGCTGTAACACAACAACATGTGGAAACAGTCTAGGGCTGTAATACAACAACATGTGGAAACAGTCTAGGCTGTAACACAACAACATGTGGAAACAGTCTAGGCTGTAACACAACAACATGTGGAAACAGTCTAGGGCTGTAACACAACAACATGTGGAAACAGTCTAGGGCTGTAACACAACAACATGTGGAAACAGTCTAGGGCTGTAACACAACAACATGTGGAAACAGTCTAGGCTGTAACACAACAACATGTGGAAACAGTCTAGGGCTGTAACACAACAACATGTGGAAACAGTCTAGGCTGTAACACAACAACATGTGGAAACAGTCTAGGGCTGTAACACAACAACATGTGGAAACAGTCTAGGGCTGTAACACAACAACATGTGGAAACAGTCTAGGGTAACTGTAAACACAACAACATGTGGAAACAGTCTAGGCTGTAACACAACAACATGTGGAAACAGTCTAGGCTGTAACACAACAACATGTGGAAACAGTCTAGGGCTGTAACACAACAACATGTGGAAACAGTCTAGGCTGTAACACAACAACATGTGGAAACAGTCTAGGGCTGTAACACAACAACATGTGGAAACAGTCTAGGCTGTAACACAACAACATGTGGAAACAGTCTAGGGCTGTAACACAACAACATGTGGAAACAGTCTAGGCTGTAACACAACAACATGTGGAAACAGTCTAGGGCTGTAACACAACAACATGTGGAAACAGTCTAGGGCTGTAACACAACAACATGTGGAAACAGTCTAGGCTGTAACATAACAACATGTGGAAACAGTCTAGGGCTGTAACACAACAACATGTGGAAACAGTCTAGGGCTGTAACACAACAACATGTGGAAACAGTCTAGGGCTGTAACACAACAACATGTGGAAACAGTCTAGGGCTGTAACACAACAACATGTGGAAACAGTCTAGGGCTGTAACACAACAACATGTGGAAACAGTCTAGGCTGTAACACAACAACATGGAAACAGTCTAGGGCTGTAACACAACAACATGTGGAAACAGTCTAGGCTGTAACACAACAACATGTGGAAACAGTCTAGGCTGTAACACAACAACATGTGGAAACAGTCTAGGGCTGTAACACAACATGTGGAAACATAACACAACAACATGTAAACAGCTGTAACACAACATGTGGAAACAGTCTAGGCTGTAACACAACAACATGTGGAAACAGTCTAGGGCTGTAACACAACAACATGTGGAAACAGTCTGGGCTGTAACACAACAACATGTGGAAACAGTCTGGGCTGTAACACAACAACATGTGGAAACAGTCTAGGCTGTAAAAACTTTCTGGAGGCGCTGTAACATTATGTGCACATTTCTTGCGTGTTTGCATGTTAGTGTGTGTGTGTGTGTGTGTGTGTGTGTGTGTGTGTGTGTGTGTGTGTGTGTGTGTGTGGTGGTGTTATGTTACAGTAGAGATCCCTCTCTCTGAGTAAGGAGGAGATGTGAGGACACACTGTTACACTGAACTAATTTAATCACTACGGTACTGAGACGAATGGTGTACCCCCTCCCAACACACCACGCACTACACACTACACACCACACACACACCACACGCACACACACCCCTGAGAAGCACTGCTCTCCTGCTGCTTTGGGCAGTGATGTGCATCGTTTACCTCCATAATCATCTGCCTTTCATTTTCTTCCCTCCCACCCTCCCTCCCTCCCTCCTTTTCTTCAGGTAAACCAGTGATGATTATCACAGAGTACATGGAGAATGGTTCGCTGGATGCATTTCTGAGGGTAAGTCATGCAATGCAGTCTGTGTACTCAACTCTCTGTGTGGTATGTGTCTGCTTTCAAATGTTCAGAACTCTAGGTATGACTATTACAGCCGTTAGCCTCTTAATGAATGTCAGCCAAGCAACGTCATAAAGAGTAGCATCATCCCATCCTGCCACTGCATACAAACATGACCTAACATGCATTGATTTGTTTGTTTGCTTCTTTAGAAGAATGACGGGCGTTTCACAGTGATCCAGCTGGTGGGCATCTTGCGTGGCATCGCGTCGGGCATGAAGTACCTTTCTGATATGAGCTATGTCCACAGAGACCTGGCCGCACGCAACATCCTGGTCAACAGCAACCTGGTGTGTAAGGTGTCTGACTTCGGCATGTCACGAGTCCTGGAGGACGACCCCGAGGCTGCATACACCACCAGGGTAAGAGAGTGTGTGTGTGTGTGTGCACAAGCTTGTGTGCAGCTGTAGTGTTAATACATTTCAGCGTTTTCATGCTTGTATGTACCTATGTATTTGGTATACTAACAGTCTGTTTCCTGTCAATCACAGGGAGGGAAGATCCCCATTCGCTGGACAGCCCCAGAAGCCATTGCCTACAGGAAGTTCACCTCGGCCAGCGACGTGTGGAGCTACGGCATAGTAATGTGGGAAGTGATGTCATATGGGGAGCGCCCATATTGGGACATGAGTAACCAGGATGTAAGTCTACAGTAAGAACACATTCAGGTTTAAAACATCAAATAATAAGGATGTTATGTCATTATAGAAATATTTCTGTGTAATTACAGCTGTGCAATTTTCATGATTACTTCCTATTATTCAATTATAATAACATCATCGTTATAGTGTAATTAGGATGGCTGAGTAATCTATCTCACAGTCTACCATCAACCCTAACCTCTAACCTCTGCCCTCTCTCCCCAAAGGTGATCAAGGCCATAGATGAGGGGTACAGGCTTCCCCCGCCCATGGACTGCCCCGTGGCACTGCACCAGCTGATGCTGGACTGCTGGCAGAGGGAGAGGGGCGACAGGCCCAAGTTTGGCCAGATCGTCAACATGCTGGACAAACTGATCCGGAACCCCAACAGCCTGAAGAGGACTGGAGGAGAGACCACACGGTGAGACAGAGATTTCTTAGTTTATTCACTATTATTGTAATGTGTGTAATCAGTACTGTTTTATATACTGTACTTCCATACAACATTAACTGAATGGTACACCTTGTAAAATAAGGTATGTGTTCTAAGAGTTGAGAATTACAATGGTAGCTAGCAGTATGTTATAAAAAGCTCCCTTTAAGGAGGAGTCGTTACTCCTAGGTGGAACTGCGTATTTTTACAGACCCATAGCTAGTCGGGGAGGGAGGAAATGTTCTTCTTTAACCCAGGGAGAGAGGGAGAGAGGGAGAGAGGGAGAGGGGGAAAGAGGGGGAGAATGGGAGAGAGAGTCCTAGAGGAATAATTAGTGGAACTGAATCCCATGAACAGATTTTACAGGGGGTTTAGGAACAAGGGTGAGGTCTTGGGGACCCTAGTAACATCTCAATCAATGGCTCAGGGTGGTAGAGATGGAGAAAGATGCCCAAAGCACCACAGTATTTCACAACGAATTTCGCAACGAAGTAAGGGGTTTGGGTACTACCCCAGAGCCCCCCCCCCACACAGTCCCCGGCCCCCAGCCAGACCAAAGTGGCGATTGAACCCAGCAGCCCAAGCCTTTCAGCCAACACCTGTTAAATTATGGAGGAGGGGTGCAGTGGAGCGGGACCGTAGTGAGTGTGCTCAGTCCCTCCGTCGCACCGGCCCTAGGTAAATATTTGATGGCAGATGTCGTTGTGAAGCTAAGGAAGGAGGGATGAAGGGATGGAAAAGGTGTTGGTGAGTGCCTGAAAGAAAGACCGAGTCATGATGAATATCTGCATGCTAGAGGAGAAGCAGTGGGAGGTTAAAGCCACAGTGTGTGTTGTTAATATTTTCTCTTTAAATAACGATTAACTAACCGTGTCGGTGACACAAGGGAGGAACTGTGTTTCACTTGGCTTCTGTCTTGTAGGACAAATAGAGATGGGACACATGCTAGTGCTTAGTTTGTCTTAACCTGCTGATTCCATCAGAAAAAAGGTGTGTGTGTGTGAGAGAGAGAGAGGGGGAAAGAGACAGAAAGAAGATAGGCTGAAGAATTACAGTTCCTTTTTCAAAGTCTCAGGTTTGACTGTAGTTCACATGTGCCTGACCCCTGTGATAGGCTAACGTCAGATGATGAAAAACTCACTAACCATAAGGCCAGAGGGCACCGTGTCTCTCTCTCCTCCTCTGGTCCTGATTTAATTAGTTGTTCTAGTGTTGTAGTTATGTCTGAGTGACAGTTGATTTAAGAAACAAGAGCAGTGCCATTCTAATCCATCAGTTTCTCACTGCCAAGTATGACAATAGTATCTCAAAATGTTGGCTTAGGAAGCTTGACACACATTTAGTGGGTTGAGGCTTATTCATTTCGGTCAATGGGTAAAGATTGTACTTATAAAAATTTTTACTATTTATTTATTTGGTGGGTCAAAAGAAAACTCACTAAAGATTTAGGTGGGTTTGACAACTGAAAGTTGTAGGTACCGTTGCTTTAATATAGTACAAGTTGTCTAGATGTCTCCACCCCTCTCCGTCCCCAGACCCAGCACCACCCTCCTGGAGCCGGTCAGCCCGGAGGTGGCCTCGGCCCTGGGCTCTGTGGAGGACTGGCTGCAGGCCATCGGCATGGAGAGATACAGCGACAACTTCACCGCAGCAGGATACACTACCCCAGAGGCTGTGGTTCATATGACACAGGAGTGAGTTATGCTTGGTTTACTCAGCATTTATGCATCCAGGAGAGACCTGTCTGACTCATTTATATTAGGCCGGGTTGACACCTAGAGAGGATGTTAAATCTGTCATATGAATCAGGAAGCTGTCATAGTGTGTCTTGGTTCCTAATGTTTTCTTTCCTCCTCTTGTCAAAACAGGGACATGGGCCGAATTGGAATCTCCTCAGCTGCACACCAGAATAAGATCCTGACCAGCGTCCAGGGAATGCTCTCCCAAATGCAACAGATGCAAGGCAGAATGGTTCCGGTCTGATCAACGAGAAGGAAACGACTTCATTTCTAACGGATAGTACAAATTAAATATCAAAAGACAAATGAACAATCAAATTGTTTACCTCTTCCATGCACTTTAAATTGGATTTAAAAGAACAAGAAAAGAACAAGAAGAAGAAAAGTGGGAAATATGCACTTTTTACCAGATATTAGATATTGCCCTATTGAGAACGGGATATTTTTCTGTCCGAGCGACGCTGAGAACGGGATGGATGGAAAGCTTTTCCGAGAGGCCAACTGGAGTGCCTTCAATGGTCTGGAAGGAATTCAGAGGGGATCGCTCCTCTAGGCAAGAGTAATATTTCTGGAAAGTTCTTTCTGGAATACCCACAGAGCAGATTTTTGTATCGTAACTGTGTTCTGTCCTGTGTGTATGAATTGTTCTCTGTGACTCGCTGCCATATCCTCGATTGTCTTTTCTTTACGTTCGAATACCAACAGACAAAATGGAGGATTCCAACCTCGAGATAAACACTGATGTTCAGAATCTGAGAGGTTGAGGGAGGGATGGAGGAGGGAGGGGAAGGGGGTTCTGTGTTTTTGCTCTGTTCTGGTCTTGTTTTGTCCAAGATTGGGCTGTTTTGTTGCCCTCTGGACATTTTCTCAGAATGTCTTTGATCTAAAGAGGTGCATTCCTACCCCTTCTCCTCCCGAACCACCATCTCATCCTTCCTCAAACATCTTTCATCACCCCTTTTGGATTACAGCCCGCCCCCCTGGGTCTGATTACTGCTCTATGTGATTTGACGGACAGCTGTTTGGACCAGTTGGATTCTTACTGTGTATTTGTTTCCTGAATGTGGAACTGAGAGCAAAGGAGTATGGGATGTATTTGGACACGACTGTGCACTACTGCGGAGAGATGGATATGTAACAAAACAACAATGACAACGACATCAAAATGAACAAGAGAATACATGCTGGACATTATTCAATCATCAATCACCACGGTAAGGATCTATAAACTACCTATCCCTTAGTTATTTTAGTCATGTTATCGTTACTCATTGTGTATTTACTCCTTGTGTTGTTATTTTTAACAATTATTTATCTTTTTATCTCTCTGCATTGTTGAAAGGGCCCATAAGTAAGCATTTCACTGTTAGTCTACACCTGTTGTTTCTGAAGCATGTGACAAATAACATTTAATTTGATTTTAATTGATTTGACATATCTTTGTTGGCATTAACACAACAAACAAAAAAACTATTAACTATAAAACATTATAGTATGTGAAATTATTCAGGTCTGACCTGGATCATTATGTACAGTGCATTTGGAAAGAATTCAGACCCCTTGACTTTTTCCACATTTTGTTACGTTACAGCCTTTTTCTAAATGAGAAAAAAATACAAAAATGTCCTCATCAATCTACATACAATACCCCATAATGACAAAGCAAAAACAGGTTTTTAGAAATGTTTGAAAATGTATTCAAAATAAAAACCAGATAACTTTTTCAGTATTCAGGCCCTTTGCTGTGAGACATGAAATTGAGCTCAAGTGCATCCTGTTTCCATTCATCATCATTGAGATGTTCTACAACTTGATTGGAGTCCACCTGTGGTAAATTCAATTGATTAGACATGATTTGGAAAGGCACACACCTGTCTATATAAGGTCCCACCATTGACAGTGCATGTCAAAGCAATAACCAAGCCATGAGGTCAGAGGAATTGTCTGTAGAGCTCCAAGACAAGATTGTGTCTAGGCACAGATCTGGGGAAGGGTACCAAAACATTTCTGCAGCATTGGTTAGGGAGGTGACCAAGAGATCCTCTGTGGAGATGGGAGAACCTTCCAGAAGGACAACCGTCTATGTAGCACTCCACCAATCAGGCATCTATGATAGTGGCCAGACGGAAACCACTCGTCAGTAAAAGGCACATAAAAGCCTGCTTGGAGTTTGCCAAATGGCACTTAAAGGACTCTCAGACCGTGAGAAACAAGATTTTCTGGTCTGATGAAACCAAGATGGAACTATTTTGCCTGAATGCCAAGCGTCACGTCCGGAGGAAACCTGGCACCATCCTTACGGTGAAGCATGGTGGTGGCAGCATCATACTGTGGGGATGTTTTTCAGAGGCAGGAACTAGGAGACTAGTCAGGATGGAGGGAAAGTACAAAGAGATCCTTGATGGAAAGCGTGCTCCAGAGCGCTCAGGACCTCAGAACTGGGTGAAGGTTCACCTTCCAACAGGACAACAAGACTAAGCACACAGCCAAGATAACGCAGGAGTGGCTTCGGGACAAGTCTCTGAATGTCCTTGAGTGGCCCAGCCAGAGCCCGGACTTGAACCCGAACGAACATCTCTGGAGAGACCTGAAAATAGCTGTACAGCAGCGCTCCCCATCCAACTTGACAGAGTTTGAGAGGATCTGGGAGAAACTCCCAACTGCCAAGCTTGTAGCGTCATACCCAATAAGAACCGAGGCAGTAATTGCTGCCAAAAGTACTTAAGCAAAGTACTGATTAAAAGGTCTGAATACTTATGTAAATGTGATATTAAAAAAAATGTAATTAGCAAAAGTTTTTGCTTTGTTTTGGGGTATTGTGTGTAAATGTGGAAAAAGTCTAATACTTTCAGAATGCACTGTATATACTGCAGTACTGTTGGCCATTACACTTTCTAATCCTCTGCAGTGTGTACATACTGTAGTACTGTCTAACTCTCTCTCTCTCTCTCTCTGCAGTGTGTACATACTGTAATACTGTGTAACTCGCTCTCTGCAATGTATACATACTGTAGTACTGTCTAACTCTCTCTCTGCAGTGTATACATACTGTAGTACTGTCTAAATCTCTCTCTGCAGTGTATACATACTGTAGTACTGTCTAAATCTCTCTCTGCAGTGTATACATACTGTAGTACTGTCTAACTCTCTCTCTGCAGTGTATACATACTGTAGTACTGTCTAAATCTCTCTCTGCAGTGTATACATACTGTAGTACTGTCTAACTCGCTCTCTGCAGTGTACATACTGTATACTTTGTAACTACTGCAGTGTATACATAAACTGTGTAACTCTCTCTGCAGTGTATACATACTGTAGTACTGTCTAGTGTATACATCTGTAGTACTGTGTAACTCTGCAGTGTATACATACTGTACTGGCTAACTCTCTCTGCAGTGTATACATACTGTGTATACAGTACTGTCTAACTCTCTCTCTGCAGTGTATACATACTGTAGTACTGTCTAACTCTCTCTCTGCAGTGTATACATACTGTAGTACTGTCTAACTCTCTCTCTCTGCAGTGTATACATACTGTAGTACTGTGTAAATCTCTCTCTCTCTCTGCAGTGTATACATACTGTAGTACTGTCTAAAACTCTCTCTCTGCAGTGTGTACATACTGTAGTACTGTGTAACTCTCTCTCTCTGCAGTGTGTACATACTCTGTGTAACTCTCTCTCTGCAGTGCAGTGTAACT
Organism: Oncorhynchus tshawytscha; assembly: GCF_018296145.1. NCBI lineage: Eukaryota > Metazoa > Chordata > Actinopteri > Salmoniformes > Salmonidae > Oncorhynchus > Oncorhynchus tshawytscha. The sequence continues at coordinate 43,669,939 of NC_056442.1, forward strand.
CTCTCTCTCTGCAGTACAGTACTGTGTAACTGCAGTGTATAGTACTGTGTAGTACTGTCTAAATACTGTAGTACTGTGTGTATACTCTGTAGTACTGTGTAACTCTCTCTCTGCAGTGTATACATACTGTAGTACTGTCTAACTCTCTCTCTGCAGTGTATACATACTGTAGTACTCTCTCTCTCTGCAGTGTATACATACTGTAGTACTGTCTAACTCTCTCTCTGCAGTGTATACATACTGTAGTACTGTGTAACTCTCTCTCTGCAGTGTATACATACTGTAGTACTGTGTAACTCTCTCTAGTGTATACATACTGTAGTACTGTCTAACTCTCTCTCTGCAGTGTATACATACTGTATACTGTCTAACTCTCTCTGCAGTGTATACATACTGTAGTACTGTCTAATACATACTGTAGTACTGTGTAACTGCAGTGTATACATACTGTAGTACTGTCTAAATCTCTCTCTGCAGTGTATACATACTGTAGTACTGTCTAACTCTCTCTCTGCAGTGTATACATACTGTAGTACTGTCTAACTCTCTCTCTGCAGTGTATACATACTGTAGTACTGTCTAACTCTCTCTCTGCAGTGTATACATACTGTAGTACTGTCTAACTCTCTCTCTGCAGTGTATACATACTGTAGTACTGTGTAACTCTCTCTCTGCAGTGTATACATACTGTAGTACTGTGTAACTCTCTCTCTGCAGTGTATACATACTACTGTGTAACTGTCTAACTCTCTCTCTGCAGTGTGTACATACTGTAGTACTGTGTAACTCTCTCTCTGCACTCTCTCTCTCTGCAGTGTGTACATACTGTAGTACTGTGTAACTCTCTCTCTCTGCAGTGTATACATACTGTAGTACTGTAACTCTCTCTCTCTGCAGTGTACTGTGTAACTCTCTCTCTGCAGTGTATACATACTGTGTAACTCTCTCTCTGCAGTGTGTACTACTGTGTACTGTCTACTCTCTCTGCAGTGTATATATACATACTGTAACTATCTCTCTCTGCAGTGTACTGTGTAAACTCTCTCTCTGCAGTGTATACATACTGTAGTACTGTGTAACTCTCTCTCTGCAGTGTATACATACTGTAGTACTGTGTAACTCTCTCTCTGCAGTGTATACATACTGTAGTACTGTGTAACTCTCTCTGCAGTGTATACATACTGTAGTACTGGCTAACTCTCTCTCTGCAGTGTATACATACTGTAGTACTGTCTAACTCTCTCTCTGCAGTGTATACATACTGTAGTACTGTCTAACTCTCTCTCTGCAGTGTATACATACTGTAGTACTGTCTAACTCTCTCTCTCTGCAGTGTATACATACTGTAGTACTGTGTAACTCTCTCTCTCTGCAGTGTGTACATACTGTAGTACAGTCTAACTCTCTCTCTGCAGTGTGTACATACTGTAGTACTGTGTAACTCTCTCTCTCTGCAGTGTATACATACTGTAGTACTGTCTAACTCTCTCTCTGCAGTGTGTACATACTGTAGTACTGTGTAACTCTCTCTCTCTGCAGTGTATACATACTGTAGTACTGTCTAACTCTCTCTCTCTGCAGTGTATATATACTGTAGTACTGTGTAACTCTCTCTCTCTGCAGTGTGTACATACTGTAGTACTGTGTAACTCTCTCTCTCTGCAGTGTGTACATACTGTAGTACTGTGTAACTCTCTCTCTCTGCAGTGTGTACATACTGTAGTACTTTGTAACTCTCTCTCTCTGCAGTGTGTACATACTGTAGTACTGTGTAACTCTCTCTCTCTGCAGTGTGTACATACTGTAGTACTGTGTAACTCTCTCTCTCTCTGCAGTGTATACATACTGTAGTACTGTCTAACTCTCTCTCTGCAGTGTATACATACTGTAGTACTGTCTAACTCTCTCTCTGCAGTGTATATATACTGTAGTACTGTGTAACTCTCTCTCTGCAGTGTATACATACTGTAGTACTGTCTAACTCTCTCTCTGCAGTGTATATATACTGTAGTACTGTGTAACTCTCTCTCTGCAGTGTATACATGCTGTAGTACTGTCTAACTCTCTCTCTCTGCAGTGTGTACATACTGTAGTACTGTCTAACTCTCTCTCTGCAGTGTATATATACTGTAGTACTGTCTAACTCTCTCTCTGCAGTGTATATATACTGTAGTACTGTGTAACTCTCTCTCTGCAGTGTGTACATACTGTAGTACTGTCTAACTCTCTCTCTGCAGTGTATATATACTGTAGTACTGTGTAACTATCTCTCTCTGCAGTGTATACATACTGTAGTACTGTCTAACTTTCTCTCTGCAGTGTATATATACTGTAGTACTGTGTAACTCTCTCTCTCTGCAGTGTATACATACTGTAGTACTGTCTAACTCTCTCTCTGCAGTGTATATATACTGTAGTACTGTGTAACTCTCTCTCTCTGCAGTGTATACATACTGTAGTACTGTCTAACTCTCTCTCTGCAGTGTATATATACTGTAGTACTGTGTAACTCTCTCTCTCTGCAGTGTGTACATACTGTAGTACTGTGTAACTCTCTCTCTCTGCAGTGTATACATACTGTAGTACTGTCTAACTCTCTCTCTGCAGTGTATACATACTGTAGTACAGTCTAACTCTCTCTCTCTGCAGTGTGTACATACTGTAGTACTGTCTAACTCTCTCTCTCTCTCTGCAGTGTGTACGTACTGTAGTACTGTCTAACTCTCTCTCTCTCTCTGCAGTGTGTACATACTGTAGTACTGTCTAACTCTCTCTCTCTCTCTGCAGTGTATACATACTGTAGTACAGTCTAACTCTCTCTCTGCAGTGTATACATACTGTAGTACAGTCTAACTCTCTCTCTGCAGTGTGTACATACTGTAGTACTGTCTAACTCTCTCTCTGCAGTGTATACATACTGTACAGTCTAACTCTCTCTGCAGTGTGTACATACTGTAGTACTGTCTAACTCTCTCTCTCTCTCTGCAGTGTGTACGTACTGTAGTACTATCTAACTCTCTCTGCAGTGTGTACATACTGTAGTACTATCTAACTCTCTCTCTCTGCAGTGTGTACATACTGTAGTACTGTCTAACTCTCTCTCTCTCTCTGCAGTGCAGTGTACTATCTAACTCTCTCTGCAGTGTATACATACTGTAGTACAGTCTAACTCTCTCTGCAGTGTATGCATACTGTAGTACAGTCTAACTCTCTCTGCAGTGTATACATACTGTAGTACAGTCTAACTCTCTCTGCAGTGTATACATACTGTAGTACAGTCTAACTCTCTCTCTGCAGTGTGTACATACTGTAGTACTGTCTAACTCTCTCTCTCTCTCTGCAGTGTGTACATACTGTAGTACTGTGTGTACATACTGTAACTATCTAACTCTCTCTCTCTCTGCAGTGTATACATACTGTAGTACTATCTAACTCTCTCTCTCTGCAGTGTGTACATACTGTAGTACTGTCTAACTCTCTCTCTCTCTCTGCAGTGTGTACGTACTGTAGTACTATCTAACTCTCTCTGCAGTGTGTACATACTGTAGTACTATCTAACTCTCTCTCTCTGCAGTGTGTACATACTGTAGTACTATCTAACTCTCTCTCTCTCTGCAGTGTATACATACTGTAGTACTATCTAACTCTCTCTCTCTGCAGTGTGTACATACTGTGTAACTCTCTGCAGTGGTGAGCTCATTGAGTGCTGAGCTGTTTGAGTGGTGTGTTAATAAACCAGCAGCCCGGCACCTGAGGCCGTAGAGTAGATCAATAAGCCCTGTTCTCAGATCAGTCACTGCTCTAAACCGCCTGGCGTGTGAATGAGGACGATTAATCACTGACTGAGTCAGCAGACAGCACACCACAGCCGCTCACACCTGGGTTCAAATAGTATTTGAAGTAATTTTGAATACTTTTCCTGGGCTTGATTGCGCTTTCCTGGTGCAATGGAACCAATAGAAGAGTAGCAACACTGAAAACCTCGTCCGTCTGGCACTCCAGGCAGGCTAAACCAAATTATTAAAATATTTGAACGATTTTAAATAGGCTGCAGACCTGGGTTTAAATACTATCATAGCGGCATGACTCAGGATCGGTTCCCATGATGAAGGAAATGTTTTCCATTGTTGGCTTTTGCCAACCAATAATGCAGTGATGTCACTGTATCGGTTGGCGAAGGCTGATGTTCTTGTTAAGCATTGAATGACTAGAACTTTCCATATGCTTTAACTGGTATGTGTTGTTGGGCATCACAAGGATATTTGAGTAGTTCTATGCCAGGCAGAAACTGGCATTCAAACTGAACACTTTCAAAACCAACCATGGCTGACGTGATCTCTCTCTCTCTCTCTCTCTCTCTCTCTCTCTCTCTCTCTCTCTCTCTCTCTGTCTCTCTTCCTGTCTCTCTCTCTTTCTCTTCTCTGTCTCTCTCTCTCTCTCTCTCTCTCTCTCTCCCTCTCTCTCTCTTTTCTCTCTCTCTCTCTCTCTCCCCTGTGTCTCTCTCTCTCTCTCTCTCTCTCTCTCTCTCTCTCTCCCTGTCTCTCTTCCTGTCTCTCTCTCTTTCTCTCTCTCTCTGTCTCCCCCACCTGCTTCTCTCTCTCTCTCTCTCTCTCTCCTGTCTCTCTTCCTGTCTCTCTCTCTTTCTCTCTCTCTCTGTCTCCCCCCACCCGCTTCTCTCTCTCTCTCCTCCAGCTGCCACCACCTTTCATCAACAGGATTCCTCCCTCTCTCCATGACCAGAATTCCTCCTCTTCTCCTTGGAGTATCCTCCAACTCCATCTCTCCATGACTGGCACGTTCGCTGTTTGGTGTCGCTCCATTTTTCAGAACAAACAGACTAGCGATCCATGACCACCATCAACAGCTTACGAAAACAATATGAATGATTCAGCAACGCTTAAAAAACATTTAAATAATGTAATATAAACTAGACCCTGCTCCAGCAGATGATGTACTTGTTTTATGAATTTTTAAGCTTATTTTCCTTTGTGTTTTTGGTTTGCATGTAAAGTGAGCATGTGTATGTGTGTGTGCTTGAGTGAGTGAATGAGTGTGTATTTGTGTTTGAGTGAGTGAGTGAGTGAATGAGTGTGTATTTGTGTTTGAGTGAGTGAGTGAGTGAGTGAGTGAGTGAGTGAGTGTGTGTGTGTGTGTGTGAATGAATGTGTGTTTGTGTCTGTATGAGTGTCTATGATGTCTTCATAATAATATCAATAGTTGTCTGTTTTTATGCTACAGTGGAGGGGGTTTACGGATTTGTTTTTGGAATTTCATGACCTGCTTTGTGTCGACAAAAACAATGTAAAGTGTGCCACTACTCCTGCTCTGTCAATCCTCTTCAGCAACAGCATTTAAAGAGTTTGGATGTTTTCAACACACCCTTAACTGCAATGGCTTTAGTAGAGGGATCCAGTGGAATATATAGACAATAGCCTCCTGTACTGACAGAAACACAGAAGGACAGATGGACAGTCAGCGGCATAGGCTCTCTCATTAGAAGGCAGATTGGACTCCCCGAGCTGAAGAAAAATCTTTCTGGATTTTGAGCAGGGGATGTATATAGTCAACAAGGACTTGAGGCTGAAAAGGCTGATAAGAAGGGAATATCATTGATCTCGTTTCATTTAGATGTTTCAGATATTCACCAAATGACAGTCAGGTTACATTCAAAGGACTTAAAAAAAAATACAAATTATACAATCGTTACTATCTGAATGTTTTTCGATCATATGCGATTGATAAACTACAGATTCCTCCGTCCTCCATACCAGCCCAGCTCAATGATCTTCTCTTTGCTTTGGTTTTAATCCGTCAACGACCTGTCTTGTGGAAATATGCAAGAAGTGTTAGGAAAGGAAACCAGAATGTACTGTATAATACTTTTACATTTAGTTAATGATGACATGATGACAACCTAAGACAACACACATTAAGCTTTGTCATTGTATGCCTTCTGATACCATATGATCCAGCCATGTAGACATTAACATTCTTTTAATCTTCTTTTTGTTGTTGTAACATTTCTATTAGATTTTTGGTCATTTGTTTTATTTTGTCAAGGATTTTAGGTACCTGTAACTTATGTCATTATTTATGGTCTTTTATATCTAGTTTGTAAAATGAAGGGTTGCCATGTGGTGCATTCTTATTAAAGTAGAAACCATCAAACTGGCTTTGTTTCCTGCTTATTATAACAATAAACACACACACACACACATACACTCACTTCCCAGTGAGTTGGCAGTGAGATCCCTCTGCGGCACATGAGCACAGATAAATCTATCTGACTGTGAGCTGCAGGTTGTGTCTCGGGCCACAAGGCGTCAGAGAGATTTTTGGCACGGTCGGTGTGCTTAATCAGAACAACATCTGTTTCCTGCGCTCATTTCCAGGGGCGATAAAACACTTATTGTCCGAGGCTTTGATGGGGAGAGAAAGAGAGAGAACAGCTACCATTCAAAAAATGGCCTCAGAAGTACTGTATTCTCTGCCAAACTGTGTTTTACACATTTCCCGAGGAAGGCCTGTAACAAGGCATGCATATGTTAGCTAGGGATGAATGATTGCAGAAGGAGATGCTTATCGGCTTTGAAGGGAAAACGTGTGGTGTGTGTGTGTGTGTGTGTGTGTGTGTGTGTGTGTGTGTGTGTGTGTAAGTTTGTGTGTGTGCGTGTGTGTGTGTGTACTTGCAGGGTCATGTGGTGGGTCTTTGAAAGAAGACAACAGAACATTTCACATTATTGGATTGAAGTTTAACAAGATCAAATTCCACAAAACATTCCTATTTTAATGTTCAACTCCAGACCATCGACCATTTTGAAAAGCAAGTCAGAAATACTCAACCTTCATAGTCATACTGTTACTGTTTCTATTTGTATTATCCTTTTTGAACTCTGCATCATTGGGAAGAGCTAGTTAGCAAGAGTTCCACGGTAAAGACTACACCACCCACCCGTTGTATTCGGAGCATTGGACAAGTAACATTTGATTTGATTTGAGACAAATAGGAATAGAGACAAAGAGAAGCAGAGGTTTGACAGTGCAAGAGACGGAGAAGATGGAGGAGATGGAAGAGAAAATGAGAGACAGAAATGAGAAAGAGCTGCACAGAGATAGTGAAAAGATAGAGGCAGAAAGAGAGGTATAGGTCATTTGGAAATAATAGGTCTCTAGTCTAATGGTCTAGGTCTCTAAAGCTAGGTCTCTAGTCTAATGGTCTAGGTCTCTAAAGCTAGGTCTCTAGTCTAATGGTCTAGGTCTCTAAAGCTAGGTCTCTAGTCTAATGGTCTAGGTCTCTAAAGCTAGGTCTCTAGTCGAATGGTCTATGTCTCTAAAGCTAGGTCTCTAGTCGAATGGTCTATGTCTCTAAAGCTAGGTCTCTAGTCGAATGGTCTAGGTCTCTAAAGCTAGGTCTCTAGTCTGCTAAATAAGCTGGGTATGTCAGTCATCTTGAAAGCTGAGGTATTGACCAATGTTTTGGGACACGAGTTGGAATGCGGTCTCTCTCTCCTCACCACTACTACCAGCAAATGACAACCACAACCCAGTGGTCCTCTCAATAACATGGTTTCACCTCAGTAGTTCTTCCCAATGAGGTCCAAGAACAGTCTGATGGATTGTGTTAATTATTCCTTTCATTCGGGAGAAGCTAAATTACAGATGGCAGAATAAGACATGCCAATGTTTACACCATTGTTATAATATATCTGGCATTAATGTGGAGCAATGTAGCATAATGTGAAATATTATACCATATTTATTTTAGTGAAAAGAAATTAAAGGTTTTCTGGCATTTTTCTATAACATCTTGTTCAGATGTTTGACTATTTTGTTTGTGGAAATGGTCTGAAGTTCACGTTTCAGACGTAACTTCATATTGAAATCACTTGGGCCCACTTATGTTGTCATTCAAACGCAGACTGAAAGTAGGGTGAAAGCTTGAGATTCAACGTTCCCAGCCCTACCAACCCCGCTTTTCCAACCTTCAGATGAAGTGCTAGCTTCTCAAACTGGCTTGATCCTCCAACCCCTTACTGTCAGAGCCAAGGGTTAGATTGGAACCTTTTGTGATGTTACTCAATTTGAATATTTGAAAGACAGACTTTGCCAGCATGAACAATAGTACACAATAGCACACCACCTCTTCACATTGACATCGCCATTAACCACATCTGCTGTGTAGGGACTCTAGAGTCTAGAGGAGGTCCTTCATTTAGGTCCCCACAATGTCATAATCCATAATCCAAATGCTTCAACTCTAATCTCTGGACCAACAGGAGAGGGAAGTGTTTTTCTGTTTCACAAAGCAGTCTATTAAACAGTGCTAATATGAAGAAGGGTGAAATAGTGCTAATATGAAGAAGGGTGAAATAGTGGTATTATAAAGAAGGGTGAAATAGTGCTAATATGAAGAAGGGTGAAATAGTGGTATTATAAAGAAGGGTGAAATAGTGGTATTATAAAGAAGGGTGAAATAGTGATATTATGAAGAAGGGTGAAATAGTGCTATTATAAAGAAGGGTGAAATAGTGCTATTATGAAGAAGGGTGAAATAGTGGTATTATAAAGAAGGGTGAAATAGTGGTATTATAAAGAAGGGTGAAATAGTGCTATTATGAAGAAGGGTGAAATAGTGATATTATGAAGAAGGGTGAAATAGTGCTAATATGAAGAAGGGTGAAATAGTGGTATTATAAAGAAGGGTGAAATAGTGCTATTATGAAGAAGGGTGAAATAGTGCTATTATGAAGAAGGGTGAAATAGTGCTATTATAAAGAAGGGTGAAATAGTGCTAATATGAAAAAGGGTGAAATAGTGGTATTATAAAGAAGGGTGAAATAGTGCTAATATGAAGAAGGGTGAAATAGTGGTATTATAAAGAAGGGTGAAATAGTGCTAATATGAAGAAGGGTGAAATAGTGGTATTATAAAGATGGGTGAAATAGTGCTATTATGAAGAAGGGTGAAATAGTGATATTATGAAGAAGGGTGAAATAGTGCTATTATGAAGAAGGGTGAAATAGTGCTATTATAAAGAAGGGTGAACTAGTGCTATTATGAAGAATGGTGAAATATCAACGCTAAGCAGAGCCTAACCCTGTTAGATTTGAAAGTTATGGTGGGAAAAGTGCTGAGTAGAAACCCTCCCCTCCAGACATCAGAGTTTATTGATCAAGAGACTTCCAGGACAGTGCTGCTGACCTTGTGCAGATCTGCCAAGCTTTTACCTCTGATGGACAACAGAGAACAGTCTTGTTGAAAAACAGAAACAAAAAACAACCAATGAAACATGACAGAAAGACAGAGCTTGTGTTAATTTAGATTGAGGTTTCTCTCAAAGTATTTAGTTCGGAGTTTAACGTTTGTCTTTGTGTTGCATTCGTTTGACAGACACAGGAGACAGTAACTATCGCAGACTAAGATCCAACAACATGAAAAAGCACTTATGGGAGTTCCTCCTCCTCTAGCAGCAACCCGGTCCAGAGGCACAGTTTTCCAGGACTCGCCACAGTCATATTGGAAAATGAACGGAAGATGATGGAGGACCTAGGAACTAAACAAGCAAGGAAAAATAGAACTCTGAAATGGAATGACAAAGCGACTGAAACTGGAACTTCAGCAAAATAAACCCAGCGAAGATGGAAGGATGAGATATTTCACTAGCATGAAGCTCCCTTTCTCCTTGAGAGAAAGAGAAAGAGACCCATGAAAATAAAAGGAACAATCTAAACTAAACTATTAAACATTTTTTTGTGTATGTTTTTTTCCATCCAATAACTTCTGAATATGTCCCCTCTAAATGGGAGGTTGCTCCCTCCCCTCCTCCCCTCCTCCTCTCCCTCCCTCCCTCCCTCCCTCCCTCCCTCCCTCCCTCCCTCCCTCCCTCCCTCCCTCCCTCCCTCCCTCCCTCCCTCCCTCCCTCCCTCCCTCCCTCCCTCCCTCCCTCCCTCCCTCCCTCCCTCCCTCCCTCCCTCCCTCCCCTCCTCTCCTCCTGAAAACTCCTCTAATCTTGCTGCTTTCTTTTATTATGACACTCACTTTCAACTCCTTTAATTGGGGACTGACAGGCCTGCAGCCAACTTCTGTCAGCTGGAAGGGAGGGGTGAAGGGAGGGATCGGAGGAGTAGCGGGTCAGGAATAGAGGGTCGGGGAGGGGAATGGGAGACGCAACAAAACGTGTGTTTACGTATTCTGTGTTCGTCACCTCGTAAAACATGTCAGTTTTTAAACATGTCATCGTCCACATCTGTCTGAGAGCTGGAGGGAGAATTAGGGTAACATAGACCCAGAATTCACTGCTTATATCATCCTGGCCGCAGTTGATCCAAGATGGACTCCACTTGGCAATAACAGCCATGGACATATGCCTATAACAAAGCAACCATAGACCTCAACAAGGGAAACACTCAATACTGGATACTCATTAAGTCTTGCTGCTCAATGGCTTCACACAGAGTGACCACAAGTGACCAAACACAAAAGTAGTGAATAAGTTGTCCTTCAAATCAAATCAAATCAAGCACACCTGCTTTGTGTCTAAAAAAATGTGGTATTATCCCCAGTGATTGCTTGTGTGTATGCTGGTGGAGGTTTATCAGTGTGTCCGGGACCAGATTAATCTTACCTCCAGGCCCGGGGGTCTATTCAGCCAGCTGGTCGGCCGTTAGGCTAGTCCCAGATGATGGTGGTCAGCCCCTTATCCCTCTGCCGCAGAGCTGGCCCAACCTGATATCCTGACCTCTGACCCCTGTGGTAATCTCCACAACAAACCACTTTCCCCTAACACTGCTGTCTGTCTGTCTGTTTGTCCAGCACATTGGCCTGCCTCTTCAGCACATAACTGGAAGGTGGGGGGGGGTATGGGTGGGGTGGTGGGGTGATTTTGAAGGATTTGGGGACTGTGTGTGTTTGTGTGTGTTTGTGTGTATGTGTGTGTGTGTGTGTGTGTGTGTGTGTGTGTGTGTGCGTATTTGTAGGTTCAGGGTGGATTTGGGTGAGATCCCTGCAGGCCATCCACAGGTTAATCAAGTCACTCCTCCCTCTCCTCCACTCCTCCCTCTCCTCCACTCCTCCCTCTCCTCCAATTCCCCTGAACTATCTCCTGAGGCTCAATTAGTTAGAACGGAACCTTGTTATCACAGAGAAAACAGTGCAGAAATACCCCTGATAACAGCATGAGAGAGGGTGGGTTCAGAGAGAAAGTTATGGTTAGATTCTTGCTACCATCGATTGACCCTCCACTTTCTACACACTTTCACAAATTATCACCAAATAAACACAAATTAACTATTGGAAATTTGTGACAGGCACTCGAAAAAAAGTATGTTTTTTAAATAATCTTTATTAATTATGAAATTATGAAAAATATGAGTAACATTCCACTCAAAGAGGCTGAAGAGGATGTTTTTGGTCACAGACTGCTGGAATGGTCAACGTAACCTACTGCCTTCATCTGTGATTGAAATGCACTATATACAATATCATATGCTGGACACTAAAACATTTTTCATGCGTCTGTCACGAATTTCACATAAGTAATTTGTGTCTATTTCACGATAGTGGGTTGGCACTTTCTATTGTTGTTTTGAACATGTAACGAGTTAGGAATAGTAAGGAAGGGAGTGGTTTGTGACACACATGAGCAGCCGCTATACCGATATATCAGCTTATGCCACAATTCCACCTCCTACACCGCCAAAACATCTGCTATGCAGACGACAGCTAACGCGGGTTAATGCTGGATCTGATTGACTCGTGGCGCGTAGACACTAAACAAGACGATGATCCAGGGAGAAAAGTGACGACAGAGAGAGCTGGGCTGAGATAGATTCAATACAAACATGTCACATATTCCAATCCACTCTTTCACTCGGAGGAGAACTGAAAGAAGTTAAAACAAAAAGAGAATGATAGAGTGAAATAGAAGGCGCCTTGCGACACACTAACCATCCATCATCGAGTGGTTTGAAACTGACGGTGAAAGAAAGGAATATAGATTGACTGAGACACACAAGACTAGTAATACCACTGAGAGTCTGGCTCTGCTTTTCTGTTCAACAAGGCTCAGACCTGGAACAGTGACAACAATAAGATTCTTATCGGCCTAACCTCTGGGCATATCCCTTCTCAAACACCCGTTCTTAATTCCTCCGCTTTCAGCAGCTTGGAGAATTAAAACAGGGCCTTCGTCAGGGGAGTGTGGGCTGACATGAGAATCATCTGTGGTTGAAGCTCTGCTAGATATGGACACCTTGCATGTCATGCTTCCTTCTGTGTGTGTACAGGGGTGGGTGTGTGTGTATGACAGTTTGTGTATGAGCGTGTGCATGTGTGTTGGTGTGTGTCTGTGTTGGTGTGGGTGTATTGGTGTGTGTCTGTGTTGGTGTGTGTGTGTTTGTGTTTGTGTGTTGGTGTGTGTGTCTGTTGGTGTGTGTGTGTGTTGGTGTGGGTGTATTGGTGTGTGTCTGTGTTGGTGTGTGTGTGTTTGTGTATTGGTGTGTGTGTCTGTTGGTGTGTGTGTGTTAGTGTGTTTGTGTTTATGTGTTGGTGTGGGTGTGTTGGTGTGTGTGTGTTAGTGTGTTTGTGTTTGTGTGTGTGTGTTGGTGTGTGTGTGTGTTGGTGTGGGTGTGTTGGTGTGGGTGTGTTGGTGTGTTGGTGTGGGTGTGTTGGTGTGGGTGTGTTAGTGTGTTTGTGTTTATGTGTTGGTGTGGGTGTGTTGGTGTGTTGGTGTGGGTGTGTTGGTGTGGGTGTGTTGGTGTGTTGGTGTGGGTGTGTTGGTGTGTGTGTGTTAGTGTGTTTGTGTTTATGTGTTGGTGTGGGTGTGTTGGTGTGTGTCTGTGTTGGTGTGTGTGTGTGTGTTGGTGTGGGTGTGTGTTGTTGTGTGGGTGTATTGGTGTGTGTCTGTTGGTGTGTCTGTGTTAGTGTGTTTGTGTTTATGTGTTGGTGTGGGTGTGTTGGTGTGTGTCTGTGTTGGTGTGGGTGTGTTGGTGTGGGTGTGTTGGTGTGTTTGTGTTTGTGTGCCCTATATGTGTAACGTCCACTCCAGCACCCCCTCTCCGGCACTCGGCATCGCCGGTCTACTAACCACCGGTCCTGGCAACCCACCCTTACGTACACCTGCGCCTCATTAGGCACACCTGGACTTCATCACCTCTCTGATTACTTCCCCTTTATATAGTACTCCGTTGTTATCACCCACCAGGCAATAGTGTTTATGTTTCCAAGACGCTTTTCTTGTTTTGTATTCTATGTTTACATCATTAAACTCACTAACTGCACTTGCTTCCTGACTCCCTGCATCTACGTCACCATATGTGTGTGTTAAATAAAAAGTTCACCCCCTTAATTCAACCATATCCCCTAACATACCTCCACACCCTTTCGGAAAAGCTGACCACGACTCCATTTTGTTGATCCCTGCCTACAGACAGAAACTAAAACAAGAAGCTCCCACGCTGAGGTCTGTCCAACGCTGGTCCGACCAAGCTGACTCCACACTCCAAGACTGCTTCCATCACGTGGACTGGGAGATGTTTCGTATTGCGTCAGACAACAACATTGACGAATACGCTGATACGGTGTGCGAGTTCATTAGAACGTGCGTTGAAGATGTCGTTCCCATAGCAACGATTAAAACATTCCCTAACCAGAAACCGTGGATTGATGGCAGCATTCGTGTGAAACTGAAGGCACGAACCACTGCTTTTAATCAGGGCAAGGTGTCTGGTAACATGGCTGAATACAAACAGTGCAGCTATTCCCTCCGCAAGGCTATCAAACAAGCTAAGCGCCAGTACAGAGACAAAGTAGAATCTCAATTCAACGGCTCAGACACAAGAGGTATGTGGAAGGGTCTACAGTCAATCACGGACTACAGGAAGAAACCCAGCCCAGTCACGGACCAGGATGTCTTGCTCCCAGGCAGACTAAATAACTTTTTGCCCGCTTTGAGGACAATACAGTGCCACTGACACGGCCTGCAACGGAAACATGCGGTCTCTCCTTCACTGCAGCCGAAGTGAGTAAGACATTTAAACGTGTTAACCCTCGCAAGGCTGCAGGCCCAGACGGCATCCCCAGCCGCGCCCTCAGAGCATGCGCAGACCAGCTGGCCGGTGTGTTTACGGACATATTCAATCAATCCCTATACCAGTCTGCTGTTCCCACATGCTTCAAGAGGGCCACCATTGTTCCTGTTCCCAAGAAAGCTAAGGTAACTGAGCTAAACGACTTCCGCCCGTAGCACTCACATCCGTCATCATGAAGTGCTTTGAGAGACTAGTCAAGGACCATATCACCTCCACCCTACCTGACACCCTTGACCCACTCCAATTTGCTTACCGCCCAAATAGGTCCACAGACGATGCAATCTCAACCACACTGCACACTGCCCTAACCCATCTGGACAAGAGGAATACCTATGTGAGAATGCTGTTCATCGACTACAGCTCGGCATTCAACACCATAGTACCCTCCAAGCTCGTCATCAAGCTCGAGACCCTGGGTCTCGACCCCGCCCTGTGCAACTGGGTACTGGACTTCCTGACGGGCCGCCCCCAGGTGGTGAGGGTAGGCAACAACATCTCCTCCCCGCTGATCCTCAACACTGGGGCCCCACAAGGGTGCGTTCTGAGCCCTCTCCTGTACTCCCTGTTCACCCACGACTGCGTGGCCATGCACGCCTCCAACTCAATCATCAAGTTTGCGGACGACACAACAGTGGTAGGCTTGATTACCAACAACGACGAGACGGCCTACAGGGAGGAGGTGAGGGCCCTCGGAGTGTGGTGTCAGGAAAATAACCTCACACTCAACGTCAACAAAACTAAGGAGATGATTGTGGACTTCAGGAAACAGCAGAGGGAACACCCCCATCCACATCGATGGAACAGTAGTGGAGAGGGTAGCAAGTTTTAAGTTCCTCGGCATACACATCACAGACAAACTGAATTGGTCCACTCACACAGACAGCATCGTGAGGAAGGCGCAGCAGCGCCTCTTCAACCTCAGGAGGCTGAAGAAATTCGGCTTGTCACCAAAAGCACTCACAAACTTCTACAGATGCACAATCGAGAGCATCCTGGCGGGCTGTATCACCGCCTGGTATGGCAACTGCACCGCCCTCAACCGTAAGGCTCTCCAGAGGGTAGTGAGGTCTGCACAACGCATCACCGGGGCAAACTACCTGCCCTCCAGGACACCTACACCACCCGATGCTACAGGAAGGCCATAAAGATCATCAAGGACATCAACCACCCGAGCCACTGCCTGTTCACCCCGCTGCCATCCAGAAGGCGAGGTCAGTACAGGTGCATCAAAGCTGGGACCCAGAGACTGAAAAACAGCTTCTATCTCAAGGCCATCAGACTGTTAAACAGCCACCACTAACATTGAGTGGCTACTGCCAACACACTGTCAATGACACTGACTCTACTCCAGCCACTTTAATCATGGGAATCGATGGGAAATGATGTAAATATATCACTAGCCACTTTAAACAATGCTACCTTATATAATGTTACTTACCCTACATTGTTCATCTCATATGCATACGTTGATACTGTACTCTATATCATCGACTGCATCCTTATGTAATACATGTATCACTAGCCACTTTAACTATGCCACTTGGTTTACATACTTATCTCATATGTATATACTGTACTCGATATCATCTACTGTATCTTGCCTATGCTGCTCTGTACCATCACTCATTCATATATCCTTATGTACATATTCTTTATCCCCTTACACTGTGTATCACAGTAGTTTTTTTTGGAATTGTTAGTTAGATTACTTGCTCGTTATTACTGCATTGTCGGAACTAGAAGCACAAGCATTTCGCTACACTCGCATTAACATCTGCTAACGATGTGTATGTGACAAATAAAATTTGATTTGATTTGATTTGATTTGATTTGACACCCTCAGTCTGGCCTTCTCTACCCCAACTCAGAGTGGGGGAGTGTGGGGTAGAGTTAGAGCTAGGCTGGGCCTGTCACCCATACCTAACCCCGTCCACTGGTTGTCTCCCCCTGTACTGGCTGGCTGAATGATTGATATTAGCCCTGCTAACCCAGTCCACTGGTCCAACAACAACACCAGGCCCAGAACCAGGCCAACAGGCCGCAGTGTTGAGAGGCCTTCCTTTGGCCCTAGAGACAAGGCAAGAATGTGTCTGTGTGTATTAGTATGAGAGTGTGGGTTTGTGTGAGAAAGTGTGAGGAAGTGTGGGTTCGTTTGTGAAAATAGGAGAAAGTGTGGGTTTGTTTGTGAAAGTAGGAGAAAGTGTGGGTTCGTTTGTGAAAGTAGGAGAAAGTGTGGGTTTGTTTGTGAAAGTGTGAGGAAGTGTGGGTTTGTGTGTGTAACTGAGAGTGTTTGCATGTCTGTGTGTATTAGTATGACAGTGTGGGTTTGTGTGTGTAACTGAGAGTGTTTGCATGTCTGTGTGTGTTAGTATGACAGTGTGGGTTTGTGTGTGTAACTGAGAGTGTTTGCATGTCTGTGTGTATTAGTATGACAGTGTGGGTTTGTGTGTGTAACTGAGAGTGTTTGCATGTCTGTGTGTATTAGTATGACAGTGTGGGTTTGTGTGTGTAACTGAGTGTGTTTGCATGTCTGTGTGTGTTAGTATGACAGTGTGGGTTTGTGTGTGTAACTGAGTGTGTTTGCATGTCTGTGTGTATTAGTATGACAGTGTGGGTTTGCATGTCTGTCTGTGTATTAGTATGACAGGTTTGTGTGTGTAACTGAGTGTGTTTGCATGTCTGTGTGTATTAGTATGACAGTGTGGGTTTGTGTGTGTAACTGAGTGTGTTTGCATGTCTGTGTGTGTTAGTATGACAGTGTGGGTTTGTGTGTGTAACTGAGTGTTTGCATGTCTGTGTGTGTTAGTATGACAGTGTGGGTTTGTGTGTGTAACTGAGTGTTTGCATGTCTGTGTGTATTAGTATGACAGTGTGGGTTTGTGTGTGTAACTGAGTGTTTGCATGTCTGTGTGTGTTTAGTATGACAGTGTGGGTTTGTGTGTAACTGAGTGTTTGCATGTCTGTGTGTGTATGACAGTGTGGGTTTGTGTGTGTAACTGAGTGTGTTTGCATGTCTGTGTGTATTAGTATGACAGTGTGGGTTTGTGTGTGTAACTGAGTGTTTGCATGTCTGTGTGTATTAGTATGACAGTGTGGGTTTGTGTGTGTAACTGAGTGTTTGCATGTCTGTGTGTGTTAGTATGACAGTGTGGGTTTGTGTGTGTAACTGAGAGTGTTTGCATGTCTGTGTGTATTAGTATGACAGTGTGGGTTTGTGTGTGTAACTGAGTGTTTGCATGTCTGTGTGTATTAGTATGACAGTGTGGGTTTGTGTGTGTAACTGAGTGTTTGCATGTCTGTGTGTATTAGTATGACAGTGTGGGTTTGTGTGTGTAACTGAGTGTTTGCATGTCTGTGTGTATTAGTATGACAGTGTGGGTTTGTGTGTGTAACTGAGAGTGTTTGCATGTCTGTGTGTATTAGTATGACAGTGTGGGTTTGTGTGTGTAACTGAGAGTGTTTGCATGTCTGTGTGTATTAGTATGACAGTGTGGGTTTGTGTGTGTGTTTGCATGTCTGTGTGTATTAGTATGACAGTGTGGGTTTGTGTGTGTAACTGAGTGTTTGCATGTCTGTGTGTATTAGTATGACAGTGTGGGTTTGTGTGTGTAACTGAGTGTTTGCATGTCTGTGTGTATTAGTATGACAGTGTGGGTTTGTGTGTGTAACTGAGTGTTTGCATGTCTGTGTGTGTTAGTATGACAGTGTGGGTTTGTGTGTGTAACTGTGTGTGTTGTGTGTGTTAGTATGAACTGAGTGTTTGGTTTGTGTGTTAGTATGACAGTGTGGGTTTGTGTGTGTAACTGAGCATGTCTGTGTGTGTTAGTATGACAGTGTTTGTTGTGCAGTCTGTGTGTGTTAGTATGACAGTGTGGGTTTGTGTGTGTAACTGAGTGTTTGCATGTCTGTGTGTGTTAGTATGACAGTGTGGGTTTGTGTGTGTAACTGAGTGTTTGCATGTCTGTGTGTATTAGTATGACAGTGTGGGTTTGTGTGTGTATGTCTGTGTGTATTAGTATGACAGTGTGGGTTTGTGTGTGTAACTGAGTGTGTTTGCATGTCTGTGTGTATTAGTATGACAGTGTGGGTTTGTGTGTGTAACTGAGTGTGTTTGCATGTCTGTGTGTATTAGTATGACAGTGTTTTGTGTGTGTAACTGAGTGTTTGCATGTCTGTGTGTATTAGTATGACAGTGTGGGTTTGTGTGTAACTGAGTGTGTTTGCATGTCTGTGTGTATTAGTATGACAGTGTGGGTTTGTGTGTGTAACTGAGAGTGTTTGCATGTCTGTGTGTATTAGTATGACAGTGTGGGTTTGTGTGTGTAACTGAGAGTGTTTGCATGTCTGTGTGTATTAGTATGACAGTGTGGGTTTGGTTTGTGTTTGCATGTCTGTGTGTATTAGTATGACAGTGTGGGTTTGTGTTGTAACTGATGTTTGCATGTCTGTGTGTATTAGTATGACAGTGTGGGTTTGTGTGTGTAACTGAGTGTGTTTGCATGTCTGTGTGTATTAGTATGACAGTGTGGGTTTGTGTGTGTAACTGAGAGTGTTTGCATGTCTGTGTGTATTAGTATGACAGTGTGGGTTTGTGTGTGTAACTGATGTTTGCATGTCTGTGTGTATTAGTATGACAGTGTGGGTTTGTGTGTGTAACTGAGTGTTTGCATGTCTGTGTGTGTATGACAGTGTGGGTTTGTGTGTGTAACTGAGAGTGTTTGCATGTCTGTGTGTATTAGTATGACAGTGTGGGTTTGTGTGTGTAACTGAGTGTTTGCATGTCTGTGTGTATTAGTATGACAGTGTGGGTTTGTGTGTGTAACTTTGATGTCTGTGTGTGTTAGTGTTTTTGTGCTGATGTTTGCATGTCTGTGTGTATTAGTATGACAGTGTGGGTTTGTGTGTGTGAGAGTGTTTGCATGTCTGTGTGTATTAGTATGACAGTGTGGGTTTGTGTGTGTAACTGAGAGTGTTTGCATGTCTGTGTGTATTAGTATGACAGTGTGGGTTTGTGTGTGTAACTGAGAGTGTTTGCATGTCTGTGTGTATTAGTATGACAGTGTGGGTTTGTGTGTGTAACTGAGTGTGTTTGCATGTCTGTGTGTATTAGTATGACAGTGTGGGTTTGTGTGAGGTTTAGCACGTATGAATGTGTAGGTTTGTTTGTGAGTGGTGCCCATAGTGTGGTTGTGTGTGTGTTCTTGCCTGTGTATTCATTAGTGCACCTATGCTCTACGTGGATGGACTAGGAACTCAGGTGAGATAGTCAGTTGATCCCTCTCTGTTTACTAAGAGGCTGTAGGTCTATTCTGTAGGAGGTACACACATTGATGGAGTCTGCTCTTGGCCACAATGAGGTTAGCCTGCTAGAGCTGTTTCAACTCATGGCACTGCTCAGCTCAGTCCATTAAGTGGCTATAAAGTGCCTAAGCACCATAGGACTGACTACAGCACTGGAGAAATAGCTACCTGCTCACAGAACAAGAACAACAAGCTCTACCTGGGAACATGCTGACCTTCTAAATGAAGCCTTTTCACAGAGTAAATCACATATACAATATTAATAAAATAACAATTGCATCCGATATCTGTTCCTACTTCCTGTCTCCCCTGATGAGCAGTGCTCTGTTAGATAATGGTGGTTTGAAAAGTAGTGTTTGATTGTCAACCAGCTCTCTGGAAGGAGTGGTACCTCCATCCCCCTTTTCACAGAGTCTGAGTGGACCTGCCGGGATGGACTATCACCATGGGAACTCGAGTCTCGCCCCTGTTAACTGACGATTAAACCGGGTCACAGAACCCATTGTGAGGAATCAGCCTGATGGGACCACTTAGGTAACCTCTTCATTCTATTGCTGTGTTCCTGTCAGTGTCACAGTGGAGCTGTTGTGCTGGGGTCACACACAGAGCACATAGTTATACAGAGGTCATGGGAGGGGGACCTGGAGGTGAGGGGCTGTTTGGGAAATATATCCAAGATGTACATATGTACTCTGCCAAATAAACTATGTCTGTAAACAGAGTAGGGTATGTGTGTGTATGAAGCTTGTATGCATGTTCATGTGTGTCATGGGAAGGGAAGAACGAGACCAAGTGAGTATTTCCAGACAGTCTCTCTCTCCCTCTCTCTTTCACACACACACACACACATGCAAGCACGCACGCACACTCACACAAGCCCGCACAGCTGTGTCTGATCCTTCATTACACAAAAGAGATTAACTAGAGGGATCAGCTATTTGATGAAATGAAAAAACAGCAGCTCCACTGTGGAGGACATCCAGACTGTTGTTATGAGATCTCTTATGAAATGCTCTTACCTCACAATACATAAACAAAGAACCAATTTCTTGGGATACCAAAGCAAATATATTTTCTTATTTTGTCTAATTAAATATTTTTATTTTGGCAATATTTACAGAAATGTCTCCAAAGCCAAGGTAACCTTCTCTTTCTGATTGTTCATCTTCTTCTTCTCTTTCCATTTGCCATTTTCCAACCTCTCTTCTCTCACTCTCACCGACCATGAATTTATGTCTCAACCTCTCATCTGCTTTTCTCCTACCTCTTCATATCCCCTCTCTCTTTCTCTCTCTCCCTCTTTCTCTCTCTCTCCCTCTTTCTCTCTCTCTCCCTCTCTCGCTCTCTCCCTCTCTCTCTCCCTCTTTCTCTCTGTCTTTCTCTCTGTCTTTCTCTCTCTCTCCCTCTCTCTCTCCCTCTTTCTCTCTGTCTCTTTCAATATCTCAGTTCTTCTCTCTCTCTCTCTCTCTCTCTCTCTTTCAATATCTCAGTTCTTCTCTCTCTCTCTTTCAATATCTCAGTTCTTCTCTCACTCTCTCTATTGCAGTCTAAATGAAGGCCCTAATGAGTTTTCTGTGTCCCTGAAGCCTCTGAGTTGGTGAAACAGAGGTGATTTACGTGTCCACAAGGAGAAAGGACCAGAGAACGAGAGAGAGAGAAAGAGATAAATATATTCTCCCACTTTGAGGAATTCAGTTCTCTTAAAAATAGACCTCTGGCTTTCTCTATGCATTTCCATTTGAGGGGAACCAAACGTATCGTAAAACACACTGTGAGTGTCTGTGTCGCCAAACACACACACAGTTCATTGTTCAGCTCACACATATTTCACTGTGTGGTTCACACACTCTTAACATCACAAACTTAAGAGTAATCCTGCCTTTCTTAATGACAGACTGTTTCCCGGTACAAACTGTGAAAATGTCATTTCAATGAGAGGATTTAATCTGGGGGTGTGAAAACCTCCAACAAAAACACACACACTGATCCAAGGAAATGAAACAAGGGCCTGACAGAAAATCCAATAATGTATTTTGCCTCACAACTTGCTACCGGCGGAAAGGAAGTTAAAATGGAAACTCAGTAACTGACCTTTCATGTAATACCATGCAATGCCTTGCCACAGAAAGCCCCGGAGTAACACCCAGTGTGTGTGTGTGTGTGTGTGTGTGTGTGTGTGTGTGTGTGTGTGTGTGTGTGTGTGTGTGTGTGTGTGTGTGTGTGTGTGTGTGTGTGTGTGTGTGTGTGTGCGTGCGTGCGTGCATGCATGCGTGAGTGACGCGAGTTATAGGCATCTCTCATATCGGCATTTGGGAAGTTGAGACCCAAAGCCAGGTGGATTAGGCCAGCAGCCTCTGTTAAATTGCTCAGAGAGAGAGGGGGGATGCGGGGAGAGTTAGCCAGAGAGAGAGGGGGTGAGTGATAGAATGAGAGAGAGAGAAGCGGGGGAGAAAGAATAAAAGAGAGAGAGAAAGATAAATAGAGTGTGAGAGAGCGAGAAAGAGAGAAAGACAGAGAGAGAGAGAGAGAGAGAGTGAGAGAAAGAAACAAAGAGAGAGACAAAGAGAGAGAGAGAGAGAGAGAGAGAGAGAGAGAGAGAGAGAGAGTGAAAGAAAGAGAGACAAAGAGAGAGAGAGAGAGAGAGAGAGAGAGAGAGAGTGAAAGAAAGAGAGACAAAGAGAGAGAGAGAGAGAGAGAGAGAAAGAAAGAGAGACGAAGAAAGAAAGAGAGACAAAGAGAGAGAGAGAGAGAGAGAGAGAGAGAAAGAAAGAGAGACAAAGAGAGAGAGAGAGAGAGAGAGAGAGAGAGAGAGACCCCAAAACAAGAGAGAGAAAGCTAATCCATGTGCATTACAAGGAATGCACTAATAATAGATGGTGAGACACAGAGTGAAAAAGAGAAAGAGAATGCAGACAGCCACACAGACACAAGCCCACAGCTACTGACTTCCTGCTTCTCTTCCCCTGGAGGTCACAACCTTTGTCCCTCAACAACAGGTGTGGCAGACATCCCCACAATGACCTATTGTCTCATGGGAACAAATGAAACACAGACACTGAGTCAACCTGTTCAAGACAAGAACATAATATAATGTAGAAAAAGTATATTCTATACAGTCACCCCCACAACACATCTCAGAATGAGAAACATTTATTCTATACACTTACCCCCACAACACATCTCACAATGAGAAACATGTATTCTATACAGTTACCCCCACAACACATCTCACAACGAGAAACATTTATTCTATACAGTTACCCCCACGACACATCTCACAATGAGAAACATTTATTCTATACAGTTACCCCCACAACACATCTCAGAATGAGAAACATTTATTCTATACAGTTACCCCCACAACACATCTCAGAATGAGAAACATTTATTCTATACAGTCACCCCCACAACACATCTCACAATGAGAAACATTTATTCTATACAGTCACCCCCACAACACATCTCACAACGAGAAACATTTATTCTATACAGTTACCCCCACAACACATCTCAGAATGAGAAACATTTATTCTATACAGTTACCCCCACAACACATCTCACAATGAGAAACATTTATTCTATACAGTCACCCCCACAACACATCTCACAATGAGAAACATTTATTCTATACAGTTACCCCCACAACACATCTCAGAATGAGAAACATTTATTCTATACAGTTACCCCCACAACACATCTCAGAATGAGAAACATTTATTCTATACAGTCACCCCCACAACACATCTCAGAATGAGAAACATTTATTCTATACACTTACCCCCACAACACATCTCAGAATGAGAAACATTTATTCTATACAGTTACCCCCACAACACATCTCACAATGAGAAACATTTATTCTATACAGTTACCCCCACAACACATCTCAGAATGAGAAACATTTATTCTATACACTTACCCCCACAACACATCTCACAATGAGAAACATTTATTCTATACAGTTACCCCCACAACACATCTCAGAATGAGAAACATTTATTCTATACAGTTACCCCCACAACACATGTCACAATGAGAAACATTTATTCTATACAGTTACCCCCACAACACATCTCACAATGAGAAACATTTATTCTAACAGTTACCCCCACAACACATCTCACAACGAGAAACATTTATTCTATACAGTTACCCCCACAACACATCTCACAATGAGAAACATTTATTCTATACAGTTACCCCCACAACACATCTCACAATGAGAAACATTTATTCTATACAGTTACCCCCACAACACATGTCACAATGAGAAACATTTATTCTATACAGTTACCCCCACCACACATCTCACAATGAGAAACATTTATTCTATACAGTTACCCCCACAACACATGTCACAATGAGAAACATTTATTCTATACAGTTACCCCCACAACACATCTCACAACGAGAAACATTTATTCTATACAGTTACCCCCCACATCTCACAACACATCTCACAATGAGAAACATTTATTCTATACAGTTACCCCCACAACACATCTCACAACGAGAAACATTTATTCTATACAGTTACCCCCACAACACATCTCAGAATGAGAAACATTTATTCTATACACTTACCCCCACAACACATCTCACAACGAGAAACATTTATTCTATACAGTTACCCCCACAACACATCTCAGAATGAGAAACATTTATTCTATACAGTTACCCCCACAACACATCTCACAATGAGAAACATTTATTCTATACAGTTACCCCCACAACACATCTCACAATGAGAAACATTTATTCTATACAGTTACCCCCACAACACATCTCACAATGAGAAACATTTATTCTATACAGTTACCCCCACAACACATCTCACAATGAGAAACATTTATTCTATACAGTTACCCCCACAACACATCTCACAATGAGAAACATTTATTCTATACAGTTACCCCCACAACACATCTCACAATGAGAAACATTTATTCTATACAGTTACCCCCACAACACATCTCACAATGAGAAACATTTATTCTATACAGTTACCCCCACAACACATCTCACAATGAGAAACATTTATTCTATACAGTTACCCCCCACAACACATCTCACAATGAGAAACATTTATTCTATACAGTTACCCCCACAACACATGTCACAATGAGAAACATTTATTCTATACAGTTACCCCCACAACACATCTCACAATGAGAAACATTTATTCTATACAGTTACCCCCACAACACATGTCACAATGAGAAACATTTATTCTATACAGTTACCCCCACAACACATCTCACAATGAGAAACATTTATTCTATACAGTTACCCCCACAACACATCACAACGAGAAACATTTATTCTATACAGTTACCCCCACAACACATCTCACAATGAGAAACATTTATTCTATACAGTTACCCCCACAACACATGTCACAATGAGAAACATTTATTCTATACAGTTACCCCCACAACACATCTCACAACGAGAAACATTTTACATTCGTGGAGACAGACAGAGACGACACCAAATTCCATTCTCTCACCCCTTTATTCATTCCTAGTTATGGGTTTCTGTTAGGACTTAAGCAGAGGTGCTTCGGTGACAGACGTTATGGTACAGCAAGCCCTGCTGCTCCAGACAGTGAGCCTGGTGAAACAGAGGTGCTTCAGTGACAGACGTTATGGTACAGCAAGCCCTGCTGCTCCAGACAGTGAGCCTGGTGAAACAGAGGTGCTTCTGACAGACGTTATGGTACAGCAAGCCCCGCTGCTCCAGACAGTGAGCCTGGTGAAACAGAGGTGCTTCGGTGACAGACGTTATGGTACAGCAAGCCCCGCTGCTCCAGACAGTGAGCCTGGTGAAACAGAGGTGCTTCAGTGACAGACGTTATGGACAGCAAGCCCCGCTGCTCCAGACAGTGAGCCTGGTGAAACAGAGGTGCTTCAGTGACAGACGTTATGGTACACCAAGCCCTGCTGCTCCAGACAGTGAGCCTGGTGAAACAGAGGTGCTTCAGTGACAGACGTTATGGTACAGCAAGCCCTGCTGCTCCAGACAGTGAGCCTGGTGAAACAGAGGTGCTTCAGTGACAGACGTTATGGTACAGCAAGCCCTGCTGCTCCAGACAGTGAGCCTGGTGAAACAGATGTGCTTCAGTGACAGACGTTATGGTACAGCAAGCCCTGATGCTCCAGATAGTGAGCCTGGTGAAACAGGTGGGAACTCTGATTGTGGGAGATACAGTTGAAGTCAGAAGTTTACATACACCTCAGCCAAATACATTTTAATTCAATTTTTCACAATTCCTGACATTTAATCCAAGTACAAATTATCTGTCTTAGTTCAGTTAGAATCACCACTTTATTTTAAGAATGTGAAATGTAAGAATAAGAATAACAATTTATTTCAGCTTTAATTTCATTCATCACATTCCCAGTGAGTCAGAAGTTTACATACACTCAAATAGTATTTGGTAGCATTGCCTTTAAATTGTTTAACTTGGGTCAAATGTTTTGGGTAGCCTTCCACAAGCTTCCCACAATAAATTGGGTG
This sequence comes from Oncorhynchus tshawytscha, assembly GCF_018296145.1. Lineage (NCBI taxonomy): Eukaryota > Metazoa > Chordata > Actinopteri > Salmoniformes > Salmonidae > Oncorhynchus > Oncorhynchus tshawytscha. Next base: position 43,695,846 of record NC_056442.1, read on the forward strand.
AATTTTGGCCCATTCCTCCTGACAGAGCTGGTGTAACTGTCAGGTTTGTAGGCCTCCTTGTTCGCACATGCTTTTTCAGTTCTGCGCACACATTTTCTATGGGATTGAGGTCAGGGCTTTGTGATGGCCACTCCAATACCTTGACTTTGTTGTCCTTAAGCCATTTGGCCACAACTTGGAAAGCATGCTTGAGGTCATTGTCCATTTGGAAGACCCATTTGCGACCAAGCTTTAACTTCCTGACTGATGTCTTGAGATGTTTCTTCAATATATCCACATCATTTTTCCTCCTCATGATGCCATCTATTTTGACCAGTCCCTTCTGCAGCAAAGCAACCCACAACATGATGCTGTCACCCCCGTGCTTCACGGTTGGGATGGTGTTCTTCGGCTTGCAAGCATCCCCCTTTTTCCTCCAAACATAACGATGGTCATTATGTCCAAACAGTTCTATTTTAGTTTCATCAGACCAGAGGACATTTCTCCAAAAAGTACGATCATTGGCCCCATGTGCAGTTGCAAACCGTAGTCTGGCTTTTTTTAAGGTGGTTTTGGAGCAGTGGCTTCTTCCTTGCTTAGCGGCCTTTCAGGTTATGTCATTAAAGGACTTGTTTTATTGTGGATATAAATACTTTTGTACCTGTTTCCTCCAGCATCGTCACAAGGTCCTTTGCTGTTGTTCTGGGATTGATTTGCACTTTTCGCATCAAAGTACGTTCATCTCTAGGAGACAGAACACGTCTCCTTCCTGAGCGGTATGACGGCTGCATGGTCCCATGGTGTTTATACTTGCGTACTATTGTTTGTACAGATGAACGTAGTTCCTTCGGGCATTTGGAAATTGCTCCCAAGGATGAACCAGACTTGTGGAGGTCTACAATATTTTTTATGAGGTCTTGGCTGATTTCTTTTGATTTTCCCATGATGTCAAGCAAAGAGGCACTGAGTTTGAAGGTAGGCCTTGAAATACGCCCACAGGTACACCTCCAATTGACTCAAATTATGTCAATTAGGCCTCCCGGGTGGTGCAGTGGTTAAGGGCGCTGTACTGCAGCGCCAGCTGTGCCATCAGAGTCCCTGGGTTCGCTCCCAGGCTCTGTCGTAACCGGCCGCGACCGGGAGGTCCGGGGGTGACGCACAATTGGCCTAGCGTCGTCCGGGTTAGGGAGGGCTTGGTCGGCAGGGGTGTCCTTGTCTCATCGTGCACCAGCGACTCCTGTGGCGGGCCGGGCGCAGTGCGTGCTAACCAAGGTGGCCAGGTGCACGGTGTTTCCTCCGACACATTGGTGCGGCTGGCTTCCGGGTTGGATGCGCGCTCTGTTAAGAAGCAGTGCGGCTTGGTTGGGTTGTGTATTCGAGGACGCATGACTTTCAACCTTCGTCTCTCCCGAGCCCGTACGGGAGTTGTAGCGATGAGACAAGATAGTAGCTACTACAACAATTGGATACCACGAAATTGGGGAGAAAAAGGGGTAAAATTAAAAACTTTTTTTTTTAATGTCAATTAGCCTATCAGAAGCTTCTAAAGCCACGACATCAATTTTCTGGAATTTTCCAAGCTGTTTAAAGGCACAGTTAACTTAGTGTATGTAAACTTCTGACCCACTGGAATTGTGATACAGTGAATGATAAGTTAAATAATCTGTCTGTAAACAATTGTTGGAAAAATGACTTGTGTCATGCACAAAGTAGATGTCCTAACCGACTTATCAAAACTATAGTTTGTTAACAAGAATTTTATGGAGTGGTTGAAAAACTAGTTTTAATGACTCCTACCTAAGTGTATGTAAACTTTCGACTTCAACTGAATCATTTACGTCAGCCAAAGTTAATACCTATCGATTTACGTCCTTACTCTGCACAGCGCCACAATGGTCTCTCATGCATTATTCATGCAACCCATAAAAATAACATAAATATACACAGAGAACAGACCTTCATCAACGTACCACAGCGCTCAGCACTTATGGTCAACTACAGTGCTGCTAGGGGAGGAGGAAAAGGGACATCAAATAGATACAAATAAGGGGTGAGAAAGAGAGGAAGCCAGTTTGTGTGTGTATGTGTGTGTGAGTTTGTTTGCGTGCGTGCGTGGCTTGCGTGTGTGTGTGTGTGTTTGTTTGTGTGGGTGCGTGTGTGCGTGGCTTGCGTGTGTGTGTGTTTGTTTGTGTGGGTGCATGCGTGGCTTGCGTGTGTGTGTTTGTTTGTATGGGTGCATGCGTGCGTGGTTGCGTGTGTGTGTGTTTGTTTGTTTGTTTGGGTGCGTGCGTGCGTGGCTTGCGTGTGTGTGTGTGTGTTTGTTTGTGTGGGTGCGTGCGTGGCTTGCGTGTGTGTGTGTGTTTGTTTGTGTGGGTGCGTGCGTGCGTGGCTTGCGTGTGTGTGTGTGTTTGTTTGTGTGGGTGCGTGCGTGGCTTGCGTGTGTGTGTGTGTTTGTTTGTGTGGGTGCGTGCGTGGCTTGCGTGTGTGTGTGAGTGTTTGTGTTCCACCCGGTTATGTAACCCTGCACCTTAAAGGCTGCTTCCCTGTATACGTAGACTTGAAATCACTGGCCACTTTAATAATGGAACACTAGTCACTTTATAATGTTTACATATCTTTGCTTTACTCATCTCATATGTATATGTAAAAACTATTTTCTATTCTACTGTATTTTAGTCTATGCCACTCCAACATTACTCATCTTAATATTTATATATTCCTTAATTCGATTCTTTTACTTTTAGATTGGTGTGTAGTGCTGTGAATGGTTAGCATTAGAAACACAAGTATTTCGCTACAACCGCAATAACATCTGCTAACCATGTGTATGTGTCCAATACAATTTGATTTGATTTGATTTGAGCGTGCAAGGGGGAACCATTTTTCAAACTGAAGAATGCAGACTGCTTTTTGTTTGGAGTTTTCTACCCCAGAAAGTCAACTGATACTGCACCCCTCTACACCCCTCCTCTCTGACCAGAGCTGTGTGCACTCCTCTACACCACTCCACTCTGACCAGAGCTGTGTGCACTCCTCTACACCCCTCCTCTCTGACCAGAGCTGTGTGCACTCCTCTACACCCCTCCTCTCTGACCAGAGCTGTGTACACTCCTCTACACCCCTCCTCTCTGCCCAGAGCTGTGTACACTCCTCTACACCCCTCCTCTCTGACCAGAGCTGTGTACACTCCTCTACACCCCTCCTCTCTGACCAGAGCTGTGTACACTCCTCTACACCCCTCCTCTCTGACCAGAGCTGTGTGCACTCCTCTACACCCCTCCTCTCTGACCAGAGCTGTGTACACTCCTCTCACCCCTCCTCTCTGCCCAGAGCTGTGTACACTCCTCTACACCCCTCCTCTCTGACCAGAGCTGTGTACACTCCTCTACACCCCTCCTCTCTGACCAGAGCTGTGTACACTCCTCTACACCCCTCCTCTCTGACCAGAGCTGTGTGCACTCCTCTACACCCCTCCTCTCTGACCAGAGCTGTGTACACTCCTCTACACCCCTCCTCTCTGACCAGAGCTGTGTACACTCCTCTACACCCCTCCTCTCTGACCAGAGCTATGTACACTCCTCTACACCCCTCCTCTCTGCCCAGAGCTGTGTACACTCCTCTACACCCCTCCTCTCTGATGACCCAGAGCTGTGTACACTCCTCTACACCCCTCCTCTCTGATGACCCAGAGGATTTATGTTCCTGTCTAACCCCAGAAAGCAGCGACTTGCCTTTCATTCCTCCTCCCTCTGTTCTCTCTCTTTACGACCAGGGGAGGGAAAGGGTGCCTGAGTTATGGGCTTTTTCTGGGAACCAAAAAAAATATAACAAATGTTATATTTTCAGCCACCATGTCAGAAATATCAAGGAGGATGTGTAGGGAACATGAGGGTGTGCTTAGAGGAATGTGAGGATGTGCTTAGGGGAATGTGAGGGGGATGTGAAGGTGTGCTTAGGGGAATGTGAGGATGTGTTTAGGGGAATGTGAGGGGATGTGAAGGTGTGCTTAGGGGAATGTGAGGATGTGTTTAGGGAATGTGAGGGGGATGTGAAGGTGTGCTTAGGGGAATGTGAGGATGTGTTTAGGGAATGTGAGGGGGATGTGAAGGTGTGCTTAGAGGAATGTGAGGATGTGCTTAGGGAATGTGAGGGGGATGTGAAGGTGTGCTTAGGGGAATGTGAGGATGTGTTTAGGGAATGTGAGGGGGATGTGAAGGTGTGCTTAGGGAATGTGAGGATGTGTTTAGGGAATGTGAGGGGGATGTGAGGGTGTGCTTAGGGGAATGTGAGGGGGATGTGAAGGTGTGCTTAGAGGAATGTGAGGATGTGCTTAGGGGAATGTGAGGGGATGTGAAGGTGTGCTTAGGGGAATGTGAGGATGTGTTTAGGGAATGTGAGGGGGATGTGAAGGTGTGCTTAGAGGAATGTGAGGATGTGCTTAGGGAATGTGAGGGGGATGTGAAGGTGTGCTTAGGGGAATGTGAGGATGTGTTTAGGGAATGTGAGGGGAATGTGAGGATGTGTTTAGGGGAATGTGAGGGGATGTGAAGGTGTGCTTAGGGAATGTGAGGGGAATGTGAGGGTGTGCTTAGGGGAATGTGAGGATGTGTTTAGGGGAATGTGAGGGGGATGTGAAGGTGTGCTTAGGGAATGTGAGGATGTGTTTAGGGGAATGTGAGGGGAATGTGAGGGTGTGCTTAGAGGAATGTGAGGATGTGTTTAGGGAATGTGAGGGGAATGTGAAGGTGTGTTTAGGGAATGTGAGGGGAATGTGAAGGTGTGCTTAGAGGAATGTGAGGATGTGTTTAGGGAGAATGTGAGGGGAATGTGAGGGTGTGCTTAGAGGAATGTGAGGATGTGTTTAGGGGAATGTGAGGGGAATGTGAGGGTGTGCTTAGAGGAATGTGAGGATGTGTTTAGGGGAATGTGAGGGTGTGCTTAGAGGAATGTGAGGATGTGTTTAGGGAATGTGAGGGGAATGTGAGGGTGTGCTTAGAGGAATGTGAGGATGTGTTTAGGGAATGTGAGGGGAATGTGAAGGTGTGCTTAGGGAATGTGAGGGGAATGTGAGGGTGTGCTTAGAGGAATGTGAGGATGTGTTTAGAGGAATGTGAGGGGGATGTGAAGGTGTGCTTAGGGAATGTGAGGATGTGTTTAGAGGAATGTGAGGATGTGTTTAGGGAATGTGAGGGGAATGTGAAGGTGTGCTTAGGGAATGTGAGGATGTGTTTAGGGAATGTGAGGGGGATGTGAAGGTGTGCTTAGGGGAATGTGAGGATGTGTTTAGAGGAATGTGAGGATGTGTTTAGGGAATGTGAGGGGAATGTGAAGGTGTGCTTAGGGGAATGTGAGGATGTGTTTAGAGGAATGTGAGTATGTGTTTAGGGGAATGTGAGGGGGATGTGAAGGTGTGCTTAGAGGAATGTGAGGATGTGTTTAGGGAAGTTGAGGGGGATGTGAAGGTGTGCTTAGGGAATGTGAGGGGAATGTGAGGGTGTGCTTAGGGGAATGTGAGGTGAACGTGTGGGGAACGTGAGGGTGTGCTTAGGGGAATGTGAGGTGAACGTGAGGGGAATGTGAGGATGTGTTTAGGGGAATGTGAGGGGGATGTGAAGGTGTGCTTAGGGGAATGTGAGGGGAATGTGAGGGTGTGCTTAGGGGAATGTGAGGTGAATGTGAGGTGAACGTGAGGGTGTGCTTAGGGACATGGTTGTTAAAAAGAAAGTTTAGAAGGAAGAGCGGAGGAGAAGAGTGTGTAGAGATTAATTAATTTGTGAGTATTGATCCTACAGAGCCCACTACCTCAACATAGTTCTGGATTAAACACAGAGCCCACTACCTCAACATAGTTCTGGATTAAACACAGAGCCCACCACCTCAACACAGTTCTGGATTAAACACAGAGCCCACCACCTCAACACAGTTCTGAATTAAAACATATATTTAACATTCTTCTGGCTAGATCAAATGGGCTGGGGGAGAGTAAAGTACATGCAGGCCAATAAAAACAGGGCAAGATGGCCACCCTGTCTCTGCCTACAAAAACACTGTAAAGTGTAAAAACCCAAACAAATGGTTTAGAGGGAAGTGTTAAATCAATTCAATGTTACACATACCAAGCCATTCACCATTAGGGGAGGTGTTGCACTTTGCCCTTTACTAAATCTACATGCTGCAATGTCAGCACCTCTCCTCTGAGCGTCAGTCAGGCTCTCATGATCTATGTCCCTCCCTGAGTCCCATCGCTCTCCTGGTGGTGCAGAACAGAACAGAGCCCACTGTTCATCCACCGCCTCCCTCACTTCTCCTCCTCTCCTCCTCTCCTCCTCTCCTCCTCTCCGTCCATATAAACCCAAACGACGGCTGACCTTGAACGGAAAACTATTAGAGGGAAAAAAGGAGGAAAGGAGACGAGAGAAAAGGAGCAGAAAGAAAGGCCTTTTTCATAATGACAGGGTGCTTAATGAAAAGGCCGTTAGGCTCGTATATCTCCTGCCGTCCATCCTGTATCTCCAAGGTTCACCTCCCCCCCGCCGAGTCGCTGGCCTTGACTGCAGCAGCACAGCCCGGTACATCAATCCAATCACAATGCGGGAAGAATAGAACATCCGTCACAGTGCTTCGCAGTACGCTCTACAGTACGGTACAAATCAAATCAAATCACAATGCGGTATGAATAGAACATCCGTCACAGTGCTTCGCAGTACGCTCTACAGTACGGTACAAATCAAATCAAATCACAATGCGGGAAGAATAGAACATCCGTCACAGTGCTTCGCAGTACGCTCTACAGTACGGTACAAATCAAATCAAATCACAATGCGGTATGAATAGAACATCCGTCACAGTGCTTCGCAGTACGCTCTACAGTACGGTACAAATCAAATCAAATCACATTTTATTTGTCATCGTGAAATGCTTACTTACAAGTCGTTAACCAACAATGCAGTTCAAGAAATAGAGTTAAGAAAATACTAACAAAATAAACTAAAGTTTAAAAAAAATAGTAAAAAAAAGTGAAAAGGCAATTACAAAATAATAACAAGGCTACGTACAGGGGTACCGGTACCATGTCAACGTGCGGGGGTACAGGTTGGTCGAAGTAATTTGGAAAGTGACTATGCATAGATAATAAACAACGAGTAGCAGCAGTGTAAAAAGAAAGGGGTGGGGGGGGTAGCAGAGAGAACAGTCTATGGCTTGGGAAACTGGAGTCTTTGACATTTTTGGGGCCTTTCTTTGACACTGCCTAGTATATACAGTTGAAATTGGAACAGTACACACTCTTAGGTTGGAGTCATTAAAACTCAATTTCAACCACTCCACAAATTTATTGTTGACAAACTATAGTTTTGGCAAGTCTGTTAGGACATCAACATCTAAGTCTGTTGGCAGGTTTGTTAGGACATCTACATCTAAGTCTGTTGGCAGGTCTGTTAGGACATCTACATCTAAGTCTGTTGACAAGTCTGTTAGGACATCTACATCTAAGTCTGTTGGAAAGTCTGTTAGGACATCTACATCTAAGCAGTGGTGGGCCGTCAGGGCCAGCAAGGCCTTCTCTGCTGGCCTAAACATCATCAGAATATTTTTTTTTTAAATATATTTTCCCACAAATATGTATTAAATTATTCCCCAGAGTAAGAGTTACACTCTTCATTTCATAGCTTTCCTCTTGGTTGCACTGCTTCCAGCCCCAGGTTGAGATTTGGAGGGCTGGTCTTTATGTTAGATCTTTTATCCAATCATATTCAGCCATCATGTGTTGCCAGGGGTCTAAAATCTGCCCTCAGGCCTTCAGAATCAACAGTGCGGGCGCTTGTAGCTTAAAGTGAATGAAAATTAAAATTTAGTGTCAACCAATCAGCTTTAGAGTTGGCTATTGTACGCCTGCTGGCTGGCTCCAGTGTTACACAGGAGCCAGCTAGCAGGCGTAGTGCGTGCACGTCTTTTGATTGGATTACCAATATTGAGAGGCAGGTCCTATATGGGCAGATATATGCAAACCTCAGAACTAGGAAACTGAATTTAATAAACTAATTAATTTGCGTACTACTAAGCTGTTTTTTTAACCCACAGTGGCGGAAGGAGGAGAAGATATCGATTTGGTCGAGGATATAATTATAACGCCATTCTCAAGACAAACTTTTCAAGAAAAGTTAGACATTGTCAGGAGAGGTCGCCCGACGCCGACGCTACAAAGCCTGTCACAGGCGGGAAAGGGGTTTGTTCGCCACTTTCAAAGTTCCAACTACGAGCGCTATCAATGGCTCACAGGCTCCGAGAAGCACTGCAAACTGTACTGCTGGGCATGCCTATTATTTCCAAGTGATGGATTTGGTGTTTGGAGCCACACTTGCTTTGCAAACTTGAGTTGTCTAACCAAGGCAGTAATGAGACACGGCTGGGCACTTACAAGCAATGGTGCTTTTGAAAACTTTTGGGGACACCTGAGTGGATCTACAGCTTAACGAACAAGCGCGCAGGGCAATGGGAGCTGCACAATGAAAAGATATTGTACTCTTCCCCTGCAATTCTATGAATGAAAATGTCAATTTCAAGGTGACGCAACGCCTGGTTTTATACTGCGTTTCCGTCTAAATGTATAGTGTCTAGAACCATGGCATCATAATGATGGTAATAAGAGGTGGATTAATTCGGGTGGGACTGTGTAGGACCTCACTGAAGGCCCAGCCCCCAGGCCCACGACACGCCACTGCATCTAAGTCTGTTGGCAGGTCTGTTAGGACATCTACATCTAAGTCTGTTGGCAGGTCTGTTAGGACATCTACATCTAAGTCTGTTGGCAGGTCTGTTAGGACATCTACATCTAAGTCTGTTGGCAGGTCTGTTAGGACATCTACATCTAAGTCTGTTGGCAAGTCTGTTAAGACATCTACATCTAAGTATGTTGGCAGGTCTGTTAGGACATCTTTCCAACAAATGTTTACAGACAGATTATTTCACTTAGAATTCGCTGTATCACAATTCCAGTGGGTCAGAAGTTTACATACACTAAGTTGACTGTGCCTTTAAACAGCTTGGAGAATTCCAGAAGATGATGTCGTGGCTTTAAAAGCTTCTGATAGGCTAATTGGCATAATTTGAGTCAATTGGAGGTGTACCTGTGGATGTATTTCAAGGCCTACCTTCAAAGTCAGTGCCTCTTTGCTTGACATCATGGGAAAATCTAAAAAAATCAGCCAAAAAAAATTGTAGACCTCCACAAGTCTGGTTCATCCTTGGGAGCAATTTCCAAACGCCTGAAGGTACCACGTTCATCTGTACAAACAATAGTACGCAAGTATAAACACCATGGGACCATGCAGCCGCCATACCGCTCAGGAAGGAGATGCGTTCTGTCTCCTAGAGATGAACGTAGTTTGGTGCGAAAAGTGCAAATCAATCCCGGAACAATAGCAAAGCACCTTGTGAAGATGCTGTAGGAAACAGGTACAAAAGTATTTATATCCACAATAAAACGAGTCCTTTAATGACATATCCTGAAAGGCCGCTCAGCAAGGAAGAAGCCACTGCTCCAGAACCGCCATAAAAAAGCCAGACTACGGTTTGCAACTGCACATGGGGACAAAGATCGTACTTTTTGGAGAAATGTCCTCTGGTCTGATGAAACAAAAATAGAACTGTTTGGCCATAATGATCATTGTTATGTTTGGAGGAAAAAGGGGGATGCTTGCAAAGCCCTGACCTTAATCCCATAGAAAATGTGTGGGCAGAACTGAAAAAGCGTGTGCGAGCAAGGAGGGCGACAAACCTGACTCAGTTACACCAGCTCTGTCAGAGGAATCGACCAGAATTCCCCCAACTTATTGTGGGAATCTTGTGGAAGGCTACCCGAAACATTTGACCCAAGCTAAACAATTTAAAGGCAATGCTACCAAATACTAATTGAGTGTATGTAAACTTCTGACCCACTGGGAATGTGATGAAAGAAATAAAAGCTGAAATAAATCATTCCCTCTACTATTATTCTGACATTTCACATTCTTAAAATAAATTGGTGATCCTAACTGACCTAAAACAGGGGATTTGTACTATGATTAAATGTCAGGAATTGTGAAAGACTGAGTTTAAATGTATTTGGCTGAGGTGTAATAAACTTCCGACTTCAGCTGTAAGTCCTGGATGGCAGGAAGCTTGGCCCCAGTGATGTACTGGGCCATACGCACCTCCCTCTGTAGTGCCTTACTGTCAGATTCCGAGCAGTTGCCATACCAGGCGGTGATGCTCTCGATGGTGCAGCTGTAGAATTTTTTGAGGATCTGGGGACCCGTGACAAATATTTTCTGTCTCCTGAAGGGGAAAAGGTGTTGTTGTGCCCTCTTCACAATTGTCTTGGTGTGTTTGGACCATGATAGTTTGTTTGTTGATGTGGACACTAAGGAACTTGAAAGTCTCGACACACTCCAATTCAGACCTGTCGATGATATTGGTGGCCTGTTCAAATCAAATCACTACTTTTCCAATAGTCCCAGATCAGCTCCATTGTCTTGCTCACATTGAAGGAGAGGTTGTTGTCCTGGCACCACACTGCCAGGACACTGCCAGGTCTCTGACCTCCTCCCTATAGGCTGTCTCAGTTGTCATTGATTAGGCCTACCACTGTTGTGTCATCAGCAAACTTAATGATGTTGTTGGAGTCATGCTTGGCCAAGCAGTCGTGGGTGAACAGGGAGTACATGAGGGGACTAAGCACGCCCCCCTGAGAGGCCCCAGTGTTGAGGATCAGCGTGGCAGATGTGTTGTTGCCTACCCTTACCACCTGGGGGTGGCCTGTCAGGAAGTCCAGGATCCAGTTGCAGAGGGAGGTGTTTAGTTCCAGGGTCCTTAGCTTAGTGATGAGTTTTGTGGGCACTATGGCATTGAACGCTGAGCTGTAGTCAATGAACATCATTCTCACGTATTTGTTCCTTTTGTCCAGGTGGGAAAGGGCAGTGTGGAGTGTGATTGAGATTGTGTTATCTGTGGATCTGTTGGGGACATGATGGTGTTGATGTGAGCCATGACCAACCTTTCAAAGCACTTCATGGCTACCGACATGAGTGCTACAGGCGGTAATCATTTAGGTAGGTTACCTTCGCTTTCTCGGGCACAGGAACTATGGTGGTCTGTTTGAAAAATGTGGGTATTACAGACTCCGTCATGGAGAGGTTGAAAATATCAGTGAAGACACTTGCCAGTTGGCCACTGTCACGACTTCCGCCGAAGTCGGTCCATCTCCTTGTTCAGGCGGCGCTCGGCACTCGGCGGCGCCTGGCTACTAGCCATCGCCGATCCACTTTTATTTTTCCTTTGGTTTTGTCCATTTCACAATTATTTGTTCCTGTATTTAAACCCTCTGTTTCCCCCATGGTGTTGTGCGGGATTATTCATGTTCATTATTCATGTTCACAGGTGCTGTGTTCACCCGTGCGTTATCTTTACCGTCTTGTTTTGGTCAAGTGTAATTGTTACCTTGTGCCTTGTTGAGTAAAGTACGTTGCTCACTCATTCCGCTCTCCTGCGCCTGACTTAATGCACCAGCTACACTCACCTTTTGACATCTGCGCATGCTTTGAGTACACATCCTGGTAATCTGTCTGACCCCACGGCTTTGTGAATGTTGACCTGTTTTAATATCTTGCTCACATCGGCTACAGAGATCGTGATCACACAGTCTTACGGAACAGCTGGTGCTCTTATGCATGCTTCAGTGTTGCTTGCCTCGAAATGAGCATACAAGGCATTTAGCTTATCTGGTAGGCTCACGTCACTGGGCTGCTCATGGCTGGGTTTCCCTTCATAGACCGTAAGATTTAACAAGCCCTGCCACATCCAACGAGTGTCAGAGCCGGTGTAGTAGGATTCAATCTTAGTCCTGTACTGACGCTTTGCCTGTTTGATGGTTTGTCTAAGGGAATAGTGGGATTTCTTATACGCGTCCGGATTAGTGTCCCGCTCCTTGAAAGTGGCAGCTCTAGCCTTTAGTTTCATATGGGTGTTGCCTGTAATCCATGGCTTCTTTTTGGGAAATGTACGTACAGTCACTATGGGCACTTATTGATGAAGCCGGTGACTGAGGTGGCATACTCTTCAATGCTATTGGATGAATCTCAGAACATATTCCAGTCTGTGCTAGAAAAACAGTCCTGTAGCATAGCATCCGTGTCATCTTACCACTTCTTTATTGAGTGAGTCACTAGTACTTCCTGCTATAGTTTATGCTTGTAAGCAGGAATCAGGAGGATATAATTATGATCAGATTTTCCAAATGGAGGGTGGGGGAGAGCTTTGTATGCATCGCTGTGTGTGGAGTAAAGGTGGTTTTAACTAAACATGGCGGTGTTCGCCTTAGCAATCTCACTAGGATAAAGACCACCTCCATTCCTGTCATTACTGAAAGAGATCATGATACCTCACATCTCAAAATAGGGCTACTTAATGTTAGATCCCTTACTTCAAAGGCAATTATAGTCAATGAACTAATCACTGATCATAATCTTGATGTGATTGGCCTGACTGAAACATGGCTTAAGCCTGATGAATTTACTGTTTTAAATGAGGCCTCACCTCCTGGCTACACTAGTGACCATATCCCCGTGCATCCCGCAAAGGCGGAGGGGTTGCTAACATTTACGATAGCAAATTTCAATTTACAAAAAAAAAAAAAAGACGTTTTCGTCTTTTGAGCTTCTAGTCATGAAATCTATGCAGCCTACTCAATCACTTTTTATAGCTACTGTTTACAGGCCTCCTGGGCCATATACAGCGTTTCTCACTGAGTTCCCTGAATTCCTATCGGACCTTGTAGTCATAGCAGATAATATTCTAATCTTTGGTGACTTTAATATTCACATGGAAAGTCCACAGACCCACTCCAAAAGGCTTTCGGAGCCATCATCGACTCAGTGGGTTTTGTCCAACATGTCTCTGGACCCACTCACTGTCACAGTCATACGCTGGACCTAGTTTTGTCCCATGGAATAAATGTGGTGGATCTTAATGTTTTTCCTCATAATCCTGGACTATCAGACCACCATTTTATTACGTTTGCAATTGCAACAAATAATCTGCTCAGACCCCAACCAAGGAACATAAAAAGTTGTGCTATAAATTCACAGACAACACAAAGATTCCTTGATGCCCTTCCAGACACCCTCTGCCTACCCAAGGACGCCAGAGGACAAAAATCAGTTAACCACCTAACGGAGGATCTCAATTTAACCTTGCGCAATACCCTAGATGCAGTTGCACCCCTAAAAACTAAAAAAAATTCTCATAAGAAACTAGCTCCCTGGTACACAGAAAATACCCGAGCTCTGAAGCAAGCTTCCAGAAAATTGGAACGGAAATGGCGCCACACCAAACTGGAAGTCTTCCGACTAGCTTGGAAGGACGGTACCGTGCAGTACCGAAGAGCCCTTACTGCTGCTCGATCATCCTATTTTTCTAACTTAATTGAGGAAAATAAGAACAATCCGAAATTCCTTTTTGATACTGTCGCAAAGCTAACTAAAAAGCAGCATTCCCCAAGAGAGGATGACTTTCACTTTAGCAGTGATAAATTCATGAACTTCTTTGAGGAAAAGATCATGATTATTAGAAAGCAAATTACGGACTCCTCTTTAAACCTGCGTATTCCTCCAAACCTCAGTTGTCCTGAGTCTGCACAACTCTGCCAGGACCTAGGATCAAGAGAGACGCTCAAGTGTTTTAGTACTATATCTCTTGACACAATGATGAAAATAATCATGGCCTCTAAACCTTCAAGCTGCATACTGGACCCTATTCCAACTAAACTACTGAAAGAGCTGCTTCCTGTGCTTGGCCCTCCTATGTTGAACATAATAAACGGCTCTCTATCCACTGGATGTGTACCAAACTCACTAAAAGTGGCAGTAATAAAGCCTCTCTTGAAAAAGCCAAACCTTGACCCAGAAAATATAAAAAACTATCGGCCTATATCATCTTCCATTCCTCTCAAAAATCTTAGAGAAGGCTGTTGCTCAGCAACTCACTGCCTTCCTGAAGACAAACAATGTATACGAAATGCTTCAGTCTGGTTTTAGACCCCATCATAGCACTGAGACGGCACTTGTGAAGGTGGTAAATGACATTTTAATGGCATCGGACCGAGGCTCTGCATCTGTCCTCGTGCTCCTAGACCTTAGTGCTGCTTTTGATACCATCGATCACCACATTCTTTTGGAGAGATTGGAAACCCAAATTGGTCTACACGGACATGTTCTGGCCTGGTTTAGATCTTATCTGTCGGAAAGATAGTTCAGTTTGTCTCTGTGAATGGTTTGTCCTCTGACAAATCAACTGTAAATTTCGGTGTTCCTCAAGGTTCCGTTTTAGGACCACTATTGTTTTCACTATATATTTTACCTCTTGGGGATGTTATTCGAAAACATAATGTAAACTTTCACTGCTATGCGGATGACACACAGCTGTACATTTCAATGAAACATGGTGAAGCCCCAAAATTGCCCTCGCTAGAAGCATGTGTTTCAGACATAAGGAAGTGGATGGCTGCAAACTTTCTACTATTAAACTCGGACAAAACAGAGATGCTTGTTCTAGGTCCCAAGAAACAAAGAGATCTTCTGTTGAATCTGACAATTGATCTTGATGGTTGTACAGTCGTCTCAAATAAAACTGTGAAGGACCTCGGCGTTACTCTGGACCCTGATCTCTCTTTTGAAGAACATATCAAGACCATTTCGAGGACAGCTTTTTTCCATCTACGTAACATTGCAAAAATCAGAAACTTTCTGTCCAAAAATGATGCAGAAAAATTAATCCATGCTTTTGTCACTTCTAGGTTAGACTACTGCAATGCTCTATTTTCCGGCTACCCGGATAAAGCACTAAATAAACTTCAGTTAGTGCTAAATACGGCTGCTAGAATCCTGACTAGAACCAAAAAATTTGATCATATTACAGTGCTAGCCTCTATACACTGGCTTCCTGTCAAAGCAAGGGCTGATTTCAAGGTTTTACTGCTAACCTACAAAGCATTACATGGGCTTGCTCCTACCTATCTCTCTGATTTGGTCCTGCCGTACATACCTACACGTACGCTACGGTCACAAGACGCAGGCCTCCTAATTGTCCCAAGAATTTCTAAGCAAACAGCTGGAGGCAGGGCTTTCTCCTATAGAGCTCCATTTTTATGGAACGGTCTGCCTACCCATGTCAGAGACGCAAACTCGGTCTCAACCTTTAAGTCTTTACTGAAGACTCATCTCTTCAGTGGGTCATATGATTGAGTGTAGTCTGGCCCAGGAGTGGGAAGGTGAACGGAAAGGCTCTGGAGCAACGAACCGCCCTTGCTGTCTCTGCCTGGCCGGTTCCCCTCTTTCCACTGGGATTCTCTGCCTCTAACCCTATTACAGGGGCTGAGTCACTGGCTTACTGGGGCTCTCTCATGCCGTCCCTGGAGGGGGTGCGTCACCTGAGTGGGTTGATTCACTGTTGTGGTCATCCTGTCTGGGTTGGTGCCCCCCTTGGGTTGTGCCGTGGCGGAGATCTTTGTGGGCTATACTCAGCCTTGTCTCAGGATGGTAAGTTGGTGGTTGAAGATATCCCTCTAGTGGTGTGGGGGCTGTGCTTTGGCAAAGTGGGTGGGGTTATATCCTTCCTGTTTAGCCCTGTCCGGGGTGTCCTCGGATGGGGCCACAGTGTCTCCTGACCCCTCCTGTCTCAGCCTCCAGTATTTATGCTGCAGTAGTTTATGTGTCGGGGGCTGGGGTCAGTTTGTTATATCTGGAGTACTTCTCCTGTCCTATTCGGTGTCCTGTGTGAATCTAAGTGTGCGTTCTCTAATTCTCTCCTTCTCTCTTTCTTTCTCTCTCTCGGAGGACCTGAGCCCTAGGACCATGCCCCAGGACTACCTGACATGATGACTCCTTGCTGTCCCCGGTCCACCTGGCCATGCTGCTGCTCCAGTTTCAACTTCCACCTGACTGTGCTGCTGCTCCAGTTTCAACTGTTCTGCCTTATTATTATTCGACCATGCTGGTCATTTATGAACATTTGAACATCTTGGCCATGTTCTGTTATAATCTCTACCCGGCACAGCCAGAAGAGGACTGGCCACCCCACATAGCCTGGTTCCTCTCTAGGTTTCTTCCTAGGTTTTGGCCTTTCTAGGGAGTTTTTCCTAGCCACCGTGCTTCTACACCTGCATTGCTTGCTGTTTGGGGTTTTAGGCTGGGTTTCTGTACAGCACTTTGAGATATCAGCTGATGTACGAAGGGCTATAGAAATAAATTTGATTTGATTTGATTTGGTTTTCCTCTGGTTGCACATGTGACATGCTGGTTGAAATGAGGTAAAATGGATGTAAGTTTGCCTACATTAAAGTCCCCAGACACTAAAATCACCGCTTTGGATGAGTATTTTCTTGTTTGCTAATGGCCTTATACAGCTCGTTGAGTGCGGTCTTAGTGCCAGCATCGTTTTGTGGTGGTAAATAGATGGCTACGAATAATATACTGTAGATGAGAACTCTCTTGTCAGATAGTGTCGTCTACAGCTTATCATGAGGTATTCTACCTCAGGCGAGTAATACTTCGAGACTTATTTAATATTAGACATTGCGCAGGGACTGCCTCTACTTCTGCAGCTCTCCACTCTGCTTCACCACCAAACTAGACCTGCAGTGAGAGAGCAGAACACTAGCTCCTGCTGTTCTCTTCTTTCTCTTCGCTAGGACTGACCATATACAGTACATGCAGATGTATTAACATTGGTAATGACTATTCTAACTGCTGAGCACAATCATCAAGGGATCATTGTGTGTGTCTGTGGACGTGTTTAGCTATACTTGTGGGGACCAGAAGTCCCCATAAGAATAGTAAACTAACAAAAATGTAAAAAAAAATATTTACCAAATAAGGAGCTTTTTGGTCCTAGACTTGGCACTCCAGTACCACTAGAAGTAGAGAGAACAGTCTATGACTTCGGTGACTGGAGTCATTGACAATTTCTTGAGCTTTTCCTCTCCACACAGTCTGTAGGTAGTGGAGTCTTACCATTTACTTTAGAGAAATTGAGGTCCATAAGAAATAATATATTTCCTTGCTTTGTGTCATGGCCGTGCATGTCTCTGTCTATCAAAAGCATACCAGTGCTGGGATGCAATGAAGATGAGAGGGCCTTTGGTAGCAGACAGGTACGCTTGGAATGCCTTGGGAAATAAACTCTCTCTCTCGTCTCTCCCATTTCTCCTGCCTCCTCTCCTTCTCTCCCCCCTCTCTTCAATCTCTGCTTATGCTCAGTGGAAAATGTCAAAAATGTCAATCCTGTGCAGATAGAGGTTTAATGAAGCCTGAATTACAGGGTTACCTCCACCTGGGCATTATGGAAATGTTGGCCATGTAATAATGTGTAAGTGCACGATAATAAACATAGTGTATGTGCCTTGGTCAATATTGAACTATTGACTGACAGCAAGATAAGATGTAGTGAATTACTCTGACTTCACACTCAACATCTCTCTATTCCTGGCCAACCTAATGCCAGAGAATGCTAAGACTCCAAGGCCATTCTACTGAAAGCATACTGGTATCAGATGACCTCCTCATACACACAAATAGAATCCTGTAAAGGCATCTAATTTTTTTATAATCTTTATAGACTGTAAACATGTAGACAAGGTGTCTGGGTATGTGCGTATTTCTGTGTGTGCAAAATTGTTTATATGTGTGTCTGTCTGTGTGGGTGTGTGTCTGTCTAAGCGAGTGTGAGAGTGTGTGTGTAGTTTGAGTCTATGCCACAATTGATATCTGGATAATATGCTGAATAATAACTACACAATGACGTTCTTTGATAAGGCAGAGAGTTATAGCATTAGTCTATGTGTGTGTGTGTGTGTGTGTGTGTGTGTGTGGGGGGGGGGTCAGACTCACATAAACCATAGAAGGTTACTAAATAAAAGAGCCATAAAACAGAGGCCTTTGGCCCCAGCAGAGGAAGGCTTATCGTAACACACGGCGGTAATGATATTAATGTCTGCGTTTATCTTAAGCGACCAAAGGCTGTAAATTTGAAATGCACCTACCACCTACCTATGCGAGCCCCCCACCATGTTGACTCCCCCACTCTCACTTTCTCCATAACCATCTCCTTCATTCCCTCTCTTCTTATGTCTTTCATCGCTTCCTCCTTGACCGTGAGTCAGTCCGTGACTGTGTGTTGCTTTCTTCCTCCTCTTCCTCTCCCTCGCTCTGTCTCTACCGCCACCCTCTCTCTACATTTCTCTTCCTCCTTCACCATGAGTCATTCCATGCCTGTGAGTAGCTCTCTTTCTTCCTCTCCCTCTCTCTCTCCACCGGTCAATTTCTCTCCTCGTCCTTGACTGTGAGTGACACTGTGAGTGACTCAATGAGTGTATGTGTTCCATCATAGGTGGATGAGTGTTGCTCTAACGTTGTTTCTGTGGATCCCCCTCTCCTCTCATCCTCTGCTCTCTTTCCTGTCCTCTACAGCATGGTGCGAGCAACGAGGGCCTGTTCTGTCAGAGTCGGTTTACAAAGGAACATGTCACCTCATTAGAAGACTCGGCTGCACCTCGTTTGGCCAGGAATCATTACTGCACCCCTTTTATCCTCCTCCATCCCTCCAGGCAGCCATACTGCCCCCCTTACCCCCTCCCTGCATCTGCCCTTACCCTGAACCTGTCCTGGGAGGGAGTGTGGGAGGGAGGGGGAGATGAGAGAGAGAGATGAGAAAGGGAAGCAGTGATGGGGGAGGGAGGGAAAGATGAGAGACCGAGGCAGAGATTGGGGAGGGAGGGAAAGATGAGAGACCGAGGCAGAGATGGGTAAGGGAGGGAGCTTTATATGGTCAGATCATTTATTCCAACCGCATATGTCCAATGGATGTGTGTGTGTGTGTGTGTGTGTGTGTGTGTGTGTGTGTGTGTGTGTGTGTGTGTGTGTGTGTGTGTGTGTGTGTGTGTGTGTGTGTGTGTCAACACGTGTCGGTGTAGGAGCAGATGAGTTAAAGCTGACCTGTCAATGAGAAGTCTCTCACCTCATACCTCCAAATGTTACCCCCCCACACACACACAGAAAAAAAGAGAGACATTGAAAGCAGTTGAAAGCAGTCTCTTACCATACCCAGACCATGAGTGAGCAATGCAAGTACAATCAATGTATTCCACTAAGCTTCTGTTAGATGAAGGGTCTTTAATAACGTGTCTAATGAGTGTTTTCTGAATGTGGTTTCTGACTAGCACAGGTGGAACAGATTACTGCCTTCATCAAAGACATAGACAGGCATGAAAGTCATGGAGGAGAGATGACTTTATCCTTGTTCACACAGCCAGGTCACCCATTATACAAGTCAGTATTCAACGTCCATTCATGTCTGAGGACATCGGGAGATGATGTGGAAACTGGCCACTGGGGGCAACAGTGAGTGCTGTCAGCTTCAATAAGGTGTAGGTTTGCTAGGACATTGGGGATGGTGGACGTACTCATCTGATTTTTTTAAAGCCTCAGGAAGGAGATCCAACTTTCAAAATGAGTCTTTTCTGGCTAGCCACAGCAGTCAACTAGGTAGCTAGGTAGCTGTTCAGCTTTCTGGCTAGCCATAGCAGTCAACTAGGTAGCTAGGTATCTATTTAGCTTTCTGGCTAGCCACAGCAGTCAACTAGGTAGCTAGGTAGCTGTTCAGCTTTCTGGCTAGCCATAGCAGTCAACTAGGTAGCTAGGTATCTATTTAGCTTTCTGGCTAGCCATAGCAGTCAACTAGCTAGGTAGGTAGCTGTTTACCTTTCTGGCTAGCCACAGCAGTCAACTAGGTAGCTAGGTAGCTGTATAGCTTTCTGGCTAGCCATAGCAGTCAACTAGGTAGCTAGGTATCTATTTAGCTTTCTGGCTAGCCATAGCAGTCAACTAGCTAGGTAGGTAGCTGTTTACCTTTCTGGCTAGCCACAGCAGTCAACTAGGTAGCTAGGTATCTATTTAGCTTTCTGGCTAGCCATAGTAGTCAACTAGCTAGGTAGGTAGCTGTTTAGCTTCCTGGCTATCCACAGCAGTCAACTAGGTAGCTAGGTAGCTGTTTAGCTTCCTCGCTAACCACAGCAGTCAACTAGGTAGCTAGGTAGCTGTTCAGCTTTCTGGCTAGCCATAGCAGTCAACTAGGTAGCTAGGTATCTATTTAGCTTTCTGGCTAGCCATAGCAGTCAACTAGCTAGGTAGGTAGCTGTTTAGCTTCCTGGCTAGCCACAGCAGTCAACTAGGTAGCTAGGTAGCTGTTTAGCTTCCTCGCTAACCACAGCAGTCAACTAGGTAGCTAGGTAGCTGTTCAGCTTTCTGGCTAGCCATAGCAGTCAACTAGGTAGCTAGGTATCTATTTAGCTTTCTGGCTAGCCATAGCAGTCAACTAGCTAGGTAGGTAGCTGTTTAGCTTCCTGGCTAGCCACAGCAGTCAACTAGCTAGGTAGGTAGCTGTTTAGCTTTCTGGCTAGCCACAGCAGTCAACTAGCTAGGTAGGTAGCTGTTTAGCTTTCTGGCTAACCACAGCAGTCAACTAGGTAGGTAGGTAGCTGTTTAGCTTTCTGGCTAGCCACAGCAGTCAACTAGCTAGGTAGGTAGCTGTTTAGCTTTCTGGCTAACCACAGCAGTCAACTAGCTAGGTAGGTAGCTGTTTAGCTTTCTGGCTAACCACAGCAGTCAACTAGGTAGGTAGGTAGCTGTTTAGCTTTCTGGCTAGCCACAGCAGTCAACTAGTTAGCAGTTTAGCTTTCTAGAAAATTCCCTCATTTGTTTGTAAACTATTACAGTTTTTTTCGATTGCTAAACGACAGTGGACACAACTGGAGTCACATGTGCAAAACTCTAACTACAGTCTGCACAGCAGCAGTTCATGTGGACCAAACTCTAGTTCGTTTTTCATTGCTTGAACACAGTTTTCAAAACACTACACACTTATACCATGACTTTAACTACAACCTGCACAACACTGTGGATTTACAGCACTTTGTTCAAATGCTAACACACTGCTGTCAAAACTGTGAACCACACATTCAAAACGGAATAGATTTCAGCCTTGTGCCTTTCAAACACTGCTGATTGCAATTGCAGCTGAAAGGCTAAGCAGGTGTCTTGTTTTAGACTTGTTAGTGAACACACACACATATTACAGTATATATAGGTAGAGCTCAGAAAGACTCATTTTGGAAATGGAACAAGGAAGATGGGTTCGTGGAGGGAGAAGGGTGGCAGGGAGAGGGCGGATGCGTGGAGGAAGACAAAGAAGACAAAGAGCTGTTATTTCAGATGAAATAAGGGCTACACTTATAGACCATGTCGTGAACCATGGTCTCTCATTGAGAGAGGCAGGGTTGAGGGTGCAACCCAATCTGCAAAGATCCACAGTGGCATCTGTAATGCGAATTTTCCATCATGCAAACTGGTGAGAGTTACATCCTTACATTACAGTAAGTTTGACTTTAAAATATATTTTTACAACAGGACCCAAAGGCTGCCCCCAACAGGGGGAAGAGGAAACATATATTCTCAGGAAAATGCTATTGTTGACATGGTTGTTGTCAACAATGCAATAAAACTGCGGGAGATTCAAGATAGAGTGCTGGCTGATAATGATATATTTGAAAATGTTAATTCTGTCAGCACAACAACTATTGCTCGAGTCCTAAAGAAACACCAAGTTACAATGAAACAGTTATACACTGTACCGTTCGAGAGAAACAGTGAACGGGTAAAAGAGCAAAGATACCAATATGTCCAGGTAAGACGTCTGAGGTTACGTACACAGCTATACAACATTTTTACAGTAAAAAAAAACACTAGCATTTCTACAGTAAAACTGTGCACTTACTGTTTTTCAGAGAGTAATGGAGGTGGAAGCACTGGAAAGACCACATTCATTTGTATTTATCGATGAAGCTGGATTTAACCTTGCCAAAACACGGCGCAGAGGAAGGAATGTTATAGGTCAAAGGGCAACTGTGGAGGTTCCAGGCCAAAGGGGGGGAAATATCACCATGTGTGCTGCAACGGCCAATGATGGTTTGCTTCTCAACACACCACTCATTGGCCCATACAACACAGAAAGGCTTATAGCTTTCCTAGAACAGCTCTATGCTCAGCTAGTGCCAGCAGAACAGGGGGAGCCAGTAATAAAACCCCCAAGTTTTTGTCATAGTTTGCGATAACGTTGCTTTTCACCACTCTGCAGCTGTCACAGATTGGTTTGCAGCACATCACAGATTTATGGTTTTGTACCTGCCTGCATATTCACCCTTCCTCAACCCAAAAGAGGAGTTTTTCTCTGCCTGGAGGTGGAAAGTCTTTGGTCACCACCCACATGACCAAATGTCTCTTTTGGAAGCCATGCGTGCCGGATGTGAGGACACGAGTCCAGAGGACTGCGAGGGATGGATAAGGCACTCCAGAAGGTTCTTCCCCAGGTGCATGGCAAGAGAAAACATTAGATGTGATGTTGAAGAAAACCTGTGGCCTGATGATTTGTTCGAATTACAGTATGTACTTTTAGTTTCTACCTTTTTTTTCTCATTACTGTAATTCCGTAAATTACTACAGACTATTGAAGCAAACTGCTAATTTTCATTTACCTTAAAGAATTGTTATGTTCTAAAAATTTTAATAAATCATGTGAAAGAATATCACTCTTTTCTTTGAAGAAAATATTACTTTGTATGAAGTCACTGAAATTGTTCAAACTGTAAAGATGAAAAGTTTGTATTTTCTGTATTGGTGTTTGATGCTAGTGTTTTTACTCTCAGTGTGTTCTGAGTGACAGTGTGTGTTATCTCAGTGAGGTTTGCGCATAGTGTTTGGCTGCACTGAGCGTGTTTTGAGCCATGTGTTAAGAGTTGTGTTGCTTGGAATGAGTTTTGCAGGTGATGTGAACTGTTTAGCTCAGGTGACTGTTGGTAGTGCAGACTGTAGTTAGAGTTTTGCACATGTGACTCCAGTTGTGCCCACTGTCGTTTAGCAATCGAAAAAAACTGTAACAAGCTAGTTGCCTACCACATGTTCTTGTCAAATTGTCAACAAAGTAGCTGGCAAGGAACAAGGTATGCCAAATAGCAGTCTAAAGAACACTTGAGGATAAATAAATCATATTTGACCGTTCGGGCAGGAGTTGTATGTCCAGGAGTCAGATTTGTATTGGAATTCAAACGTTTGGAACGTGGCTTGAAATAATCTGATTCTATGTGCTTTTTGGCTGCAGGAAAAATAACACATTTCAATCAGACATGCAAAAAAATGGTATTTGAGTCACTTCAAATTTCCAATGTGAACAAGGCTCTGGTTCACTAGAGAACAACCGAGACACTACTTTTAACAATCTGTATTGTTTCACCTCTGTTTAACCTGCATTTTACATAAAATAGTGACCTGAATTCATGGATTTAATGAAGAATGAATGGATATCTGTATTCTGACACCGTTTGTGTGAACTAATGACAGATGTTACCATTGCCACAACCTAGAAAGTGTTGGCCCCAGCATTGGAATTGTAGAACACTGGACTTTCCATTGAATTCACAACACACGTGCACACACACACACACACACACACACACACACACACACACACACACACACACACACACACACACACACACACACACACACACACACACACACACACACACTGACCTTGTCATTCAGTTCACATTACAAAAATGTGAGATTCTGCAGAACCAGACCCAATCAGTGTCAGAGTGGATCCAACCTAAACATGAAATCACATCTCCCTCGCGCTGTCCTGGAAAGACGCTGCGCTGGGAAAGTAATACACACACACATGCACGCACACACACACCCTACCAATCAACATAACATCTGCCTTGTTCTGCTTTCTAAATGCATACCACTCAGAAACAGTACCAGCACAACAACACTAACCAGACAGAATCAACCATGAAAGAACAGGGGAACAGGGAGACAGAAAGACTGAGTAGAGGGGGAGATTGAGTAAGAGACTGAGGATTTCATGGAGGTGAAAAGTGAAATATGAGGACAGAGTGGGAGGGAGTTAAAGATTGCTGTGTGCTGTCCTGGAACCCATTCAGCAGCAGCCTGGCCAGGAGATCACAGTACAGCCGGAGCCCCGGAGGCCTGGTGGAGGTCCGTCCTGGGGCCTGGGAGTTTGCTGAGGGCCATGGCCAATATCAGCTCCCTCCCTCTGGGAGTGACAACGAGGGGCAGTGAGTGGCGGAGTTGAGGAGGGGTGAGTGCTGGTCACGTCTATATCCCGCACTGTTCATTTTTACTGTCTGGGATTAGAGAGAGGGGTGATGGTGGAAGGGGTGTAGAAATCGCAGGTCATGTTCTCCTCCTATCTGTTTCCCTTGGCGACCGTGTCTCTCTCAGCGGAGGCAGACTGCAGTAGCAGGAAATGATGTTGTCCATCTGGGGTGGTCGTTAAGTCCTTCAGCAGAGAGCAGGAGCTCAGGAGTCTGGCTATGGACACAGAATAACATCTGAAACACACAGAACCTCCCTAACCTAACCCCAAATAGATTCTGCTGGGTAGACTCATTTAGAACAAATGAACTCCGAAGAGAAGTCAAAATGAAAGGAAATATTTTGAGGTCATTCTTAAACGCAGTAAGTCACAACAAGACATAAGAAAGGTAAGCCAGATAAAACAATAGCAGATGTAAAACATGGATGTGCAGTGTTTAGCTCTGTGCGTTGGTGCTCAGTCTGTGGGAATGTATACTGACCAAGAAACCCTCTCTTTATTCTCCAGCCTTAGTACTGAGTGTACAAGGCAACTTCCTAATATTGAGTTGGTACCCTGCCATTACCATATAAAACATGTTTTTACTATCATACTATTAATGATCCATGAACCTATTAATGAACCACACAATGATACGGATTAGGTTTTTATTTGACATGTATTCTAAGTGTTAACCTAAAAAGCCATAACAACACACTGAAATGATTAATCCCCCCCATCCATTCAGAAAGGTGATCTGAAATTATTAATCCCCCCATCCATTCAGAAAGGTGATCTGAAATGATTAATCCCCCATCCATTCAGAAAGGTGATCTGAAATGATTAATCCCCCATCCATTCAGAAAGGTGATCTGAAATGATTAATCCACCCCATTTATTCAGAAAGGTGATCTGAAATGATTAATCCACCCCATCCATTCAGAAAGGTGATCTGAAATGATGAATCCCCCATCCATTCAGAAAGGTGATCTGAAATGATTAATCCCCCATCCATTCAGAAAGGTGATCTGAAATGATTAATCCCCCCATCCATTCAGAAAGGTGATCTGAAATGATGTCATGGAGTTAGAGTTTTGCTGTAAGTCATATGCAAAAATATGTAGATGAGCGCTACGCCTTCATAATGATCTCAGTGGCGTGTCATGCAGGGTGCCATATCTGTCAACATAAATCACCAGTCTGCACGCCAACCACTGCTGTTGAGGCTATTCTCTGGGGTGGGCTTTAGGATTTAGTCTGTGGGCTTTAGGCTTTTGTCATCCCTCACCAAATCATTAAGCTAAAACAACCCTCTGACCTTCTACATGTGTGATATAGGGGGATAGTTATTTACTTACTTAGGCCCATCTATCGTCCTATAGGACATCGTTGACACCAACAACAAGGGGATAAATGCTTTACATGTGAACATATCCCACTGGGCACAGACATCAGTTCAATGTCTAGTTTTGATTACATTTGGTTGAGGTGTCAACTAACGTGAATTCAACATGAAATCAAAGCAAACGTTACCATGTCATTGGATATAGGTTAAATGTTGGGTGACGACTCCTGAGTGTCACTACAGACCTGGGTTCGATCCCAGGATGTGTCTCAGCCGACCGGGAGACCCATGAGACACACAATTGGGATAGGGTTTGTCCGGCCTGGATGTCGTTGTCCCATTATGCTCTAGAGACTCCTTATGGCGGGCCGGGAGCCAGCTATTTCCTCTAACAGATTGGTGCGGCTGGCTTCCGGGTTAAGTGAACAGTGTTTCAAAAAGAAGTGCGGCTTGGCAGAGTCATGTTTCGGAGGATGCATGGCTCTCGGCCTTCGCCTCTCACGAGTCTGTACAGGAGTTGCAGCGATGAGACAAGACTGTAACTACCAATTGGATATCATGAAATTGGGGTAAAAAGTATATATTTATTTTTGAAGTTGGATTAAAAAAAATACAGTTTTTGCGAATACAGTTAGTTTCCCACTTTGATTCAATGTCTTCACATGAAATGAGTTGGAAACCTCGTTGATTCACTGTCTTCACATGAAATGAGTTGGAAACCTCGTTGATTCACTGTCTTCACATGAAATGAGGTGGAAACAACGTTGATTCACTGTCTTCACATGAAATGAGGTGGAAACAACGTTGATTCACTGTCTTCACATGAAATGAGGTGGAAACAACGTTGATTCACTGTCTTCACATGAAATGAGGTGGAAACAACGTTGATTCACTGTCTTCACATGAAATGAGGTGGAAACAACGTTGATTCACTGTCTTCACATGAAATGAGGTGGAAACAACGTTGATTCACTGTCTTCACATGAAATGAGGTGGAAACAACGTTGATTCACTGTCTTCACATGAAATGAGGTGGAAACAACGTTGATTCACTGTCTTCACATGAAATGAGGTGGAAACAACGTTGATTCACTGTCTTCACATGAAATGAGGTGGAAACAACGTTGATTCACTGTCTTCACATGAAATGAGGTGGAAACAACGTTGATTCACTGTCTTCACATGAAATGAGGTGGAAACAACGTTGATTCACTGTCTTCACATGAAATGAGGTGGAAACAACGTTGATTCACTGTCTTCACATGAAATGAGGTGGAAACAACGTTGATTCACTGTCTTCACATGAAATGAGGTGGAAACAACGTTGATTCACTGTCTTCACATGAAATGAGGTGGAAACAACATTGATTCACTGTCTTCACATGAAATGAGTTGGAAACAACGTTGATTCACTGTCTTCACATGAAATGAGGTGGAAACAACGTTGATTCACTGTCTTCACATGAAATAAGATGGAAACAACGTTGATTCACTGTCTTCACATGAAATGAGGTGGAAACAACGTTGATTCACTGTCTTCACATGAAATGAGGTGGAAACAACGTTGATTCACTGTCTTCACATGAAATGAGGTGGAAACAACGTTGATTCACTGTCTTCACATGAAATGAGGTGGAAACAACGTTGATTCACTGTCTTCACATGAAATAAGATGGAAACAACGTTGATTTAACCAGTTTTGTCCCAGTGGGATGTATGTGTTGAGGGAGAGCGTTAGTGATGTGTAGGCTATTGGGATGTAACGCAGGTTATAGTGTTGTGTTTGTAATGAGTTGCGCTAAAAATCGGGTTCAGGGAGTGAGTGTTTTAATAAATAAAACAAAACAAGGGTTAGCACAGACTTAACAATGGAACTGAAACAATAACACCTGAGGAAGGAACCAAAGGGATATATAGGGAAGGTAATCAGGGCGGTGATATGAGTCTGATAATGCGCAGGTGTGCGTAACGATGGTGACAGGTGTGCGCCATAACGAGCAGCCTGGAGAGGGAGCACACCTGTCGATCCGGCTGAGACGCAGGAGCATGGCAATCTACTGTAGAGTGCCGGAGAGAGCGCATACCTGACAGTACCCCCTCCCCAGTGCGTTCAGCTCCAGCCACAGGATGCCAAACAAAGGGATGATCCCGAGGATCAGGAGCGGACCGGTCACCCCTGCTGATGCGTGGGAACCTGTCGCCGACTGGGGCGCAGGAACCTGACAGACCGGCTGAGGCATGAGAGCCTGGCGATCCGGCTGAGGCATGAGAGCCTGGCAATCCGGCTGAGGCATGAGAGCCTGGCGATCCGGCTGAGGCATGAGAGCCTGGCGATCCGACTGAGGAATGAGAGCCTGATGAGCCAGCAGAGTCAGGAGAGCCTGGTGATCCGACTGAGGAATGAGAGCCTGATGAGCCAGCGGCGTCAGGAGAGCCTGGCGATCCGACTGAGGCAGCTCCCAGACCCGACGTCATTCCCACCAAAAAATAAATAAATAAAAAACACTCCCTGATGCTTCCCTTAGGTGAGGCGTTATTCTGTAACGAGTTGTGCTGAGAATCAGGAAGCAAGTTCAGGGAGTGAGTGTTTTAATAAATGAACGCAACATAAAGCAAATCAAGAAGCACAGACTTAACAATGGAACAGAAACAATAACGCCTGGGGATGAAACCAAAGGGAGTGACAGATATAGGGAAGGTAATCAGGGAGGTGATGGAGTCCAGGTGAATCTGATGACGCGCAGGTGCGAGAAACGATGGTGACAGGTGTGCGCCATAACGAGCAGCCTGGTGACCTAGAGGCTGGAGGGGGAGCACAAGTGACAGTGTTGTATTTCTCCAGGACAAAGCAGAGCAGCTGTAGCCTCCAGAACTAGCTAAGTGATTCACTAGTTAGAACAGAAGTGTAGCATATTTTACTGTCCAGGGATATTAATGAAACACACTCACACACACACACACACACACACACAGTACTGCTAACACACACACACACATATATAGTGGCAGTACTGCTAACACACACGCACACAAATGCATACACTCACTGGCAGACACGTTCAAAGGTGTACAAATTAAATTCAGACGAACATTACTCAAAGCGCGGCACATTTGCACACAGGAAGAGAGAAACACAGTTGATTATTAAGCTGCTTCCTTTAGTGTAAGTTCTAGGTAAACGGCAAACGAAAGGCAGAGTCGTGTTAGAGCTAAACAAGAGGAATAGTCTCTGTGGTGTACTGCTCCTTGGGGATCTTTGCCAAGGCAGACCATAATGGACCAGCTTATCAGTGCCTACTCAAAGCTACCCCACAGCTACTCTGGTAATATGTAACACACAACACTGTGAAAGGCCGCTAGTTTGAATCCCCAAGCCAACGAGGTGAAAAATCTGTCGGTGACCTTGAGCAAGGCACTTAGCCCTAATCATGCCAGGGTCGCCGTTGATAATTTCCTCACTCTCCAAGGGTGTCTTAGGAAGAGTTGGGATACGCAAACAACACATTTCCAGTAGGACAAATATAAGTTCCAACATGCATGTGCACACAGCCTTGGTCACATGGAGACATGTTGCGGAAGATCCTGTTATCCACACGGTCTTTTCCTCCACTCCCAGAGCCTCTCCTCTCCAATTCTCTGATAGTTGTGGGGAGAATTGAGGGGAAAACATCGACTTTACTGTGCCATTTAAACTATTTGAGATGTCCTCATCCAAATCCACAAGCTTCATTTCCCCCACCCTCCTCCCTCCTTCTATCCACTCCCAATTCATTCCAAACGGCTCAGTTTCATTTTAAAAGTCATATTAAAGAGGAATTAGGGCTGTCCTGGTTTTCAAGCATGAACACAACAACTTGAATTAAATCATCTGTTGCCCTTTCCCCATCTCACCCTCTCTCCCTCTTCAACGTCATTGTTGCGTTTGTGTTCGTTGATTAGTTTCCATATTCCCTCATAGCGGGTTTGATACTTTTCTTAAAAACCTTTAAGAAAAAAAACCCTTCTACTGTCCACTGTGCAACCAGCCATGCCCAAACAAGCAAAAACAAGGAGAGGGACAGAGCAAGAGAAGAGAGAGAGGGTTCTGAAATGTACACTACATGACCAAAAATATGTGGACACCTACTTGTCCAACATCTCACTCCAAAATCATGGGCATTAATATGGAGTTGGTCCCCCTTTGCTGTTATAACAGCCTCCACTCTTCTGGGAAGGCTTTCCACTGGAACATTGCTGCAGGGGACTTGCTTCCATTCAGCCACAAGAGCATTAGTGAGGTTGGGCACTGATGTTGGGCGATTAGGCCTGGCTCGCAGTCAGCGTTCCAATCCATCCCAAATGTGTAGATGCGGTTGTTGTCAAGTTCTTCCAGACCGATCACAACAAACCATTTCTGTATGGACTTCGCCTTGTGCATGAGGGCATTGTCATGCTGAAACAGGAAAGGGCCTTCCCCAAACTGTTTCCACAAAGTTGGAAGCACAGAATCATCTAGAATGTCATCGTACTGTATGCTGTAGCATTATGATTTCTCTTCACTGGAACTAAGAGGACCGAGGCCGAGCTATGAAAAACAGCCCCAGACCATTATTCCTCCTCCACCAAAATGTACAGTTGGCACTATGCATTGTGGCAGGTAGCTTTCTCTTTGCATCCGCCAAACCCAGATTCGTCTGTCGCACTGCCAGATTGTGAGGTATGATTTATCACTCCAGGGAACGAGTTTCCACTGCTCCACAGTCCAATGGCGGCGAGCTTTACACCACTCCAGCCGACGCATGGCATTATGCATGGTGATCTTAGGCTTGTGTGAGGCTGTTTGGCCATGGAAACCATTTCATGAAGCTCCCGACGAACAGTTCTTGTGCTGACGTTGCATCCAGAGGCAGATTGGAACTCGGTAGTGAGTGTTGTAACCAAGAACAGATGATTTTTTGGCGCAACCCTCTTCAGCACTCAGCAGTCCCATTCTGTGAGCCTGTGTGGCCTACCACTTCGCGGCTGAGCCGTTGTTGCTCCTAGACTTTGCACTTCACAATAACAGCACTGTCAATTGACCGGGGCAGCTTTAGCAAGGCAGAAATTTAACAAGCTGACTTGTTGGAAAGATGGCATCCTATGACGATGCCACGTTGAAAGTCACTGAGCTTTTCAGTAAAGCTGTTCTACTGCCAATGTTTTCTATAGAGATTGCATGGCTGTGTGCTCGATTTTATACACCATTCAGCAATGGGTATGGCTGAAATAGCCAAATCCACTCATTTGAAGGGGTGTCCACATACTTTTGTATATATAGTGTATCAGGGTTAAGGATATTTTCATTTAAATACGTCTCAATCAAGGATTTGGCAGGTGCTCCCATGGAAACTGCAGCCCATCTCTGGATTGTGTCTGTGTGAGTGTGTATGTTTGTGTGTCTGAGTGTGTGTGTGCGACCTCATAGCTGGACACTTTTAGCCGGTTAGTTTCGCTGCAGAAGCTGAGGCTGAGGAGTTGGTTCTTTTCAGAGGAGATTTAGACATACCTCTTCCCACTGACACACAGCATTACTTCCACATGTTGGAGTCCTGAGCTGCGACACCAACCATTTACCAACATCTTTTCACTGCACTTTCTGCATGCATCAACAATGTAGACCAGTCAGGCACAGCATTGGATATGGAACTGCTACAAAGTTAATAGCCCTGTGTGAAAACATAAATGTATATTATTATTAGTCAAATTATTTAACAAAGAGTGGATACCTCACCAAGACTGCACAACTGATCAGATGAGATTCACACCACTAGAAGTATATGGCTGGATCAGCTGTCAGGTGCTGTCTCTGATAGTAGAGGCTATAGTGATGGTGGTAGTGCGACATTATTGGGATAACGATTCATTCTCTGATAAAACCCAACTTCATGTTTGTCCATGTAATGTAGAGTGAAGCAGCTTGTCTAGAGCCTGACTCAGAGAAAACAGCCATGTGGTGATCTTCTCAGCTCCGCCGCCTCCGTTGACCACAGGAACTCATTTAAAGGCTTGTTTTAATAAAGGCACAAAAATGGACGCTGCCCTTCCAACTAAATGGATTACTTCCCCTTGAATTGAGAGATCATTGTCTGTCAGGAGACTTGGACCCCATGCTGTCTCTGCTGTGGTGGGGTGAGTGGCAGACAGAGCACGCAGGCTGAAGAGATCCGAAAGTCTACAGGAGAGGAGAAAACCAATCTGGGAAAACCAATCTGACAGAATATCTTCACACTGCAGTACCCTGCTCTCATTCAAAAACCCATTGGCCCCTCTCTGGCCGTGTGTGTTGCTGTGTTCTTGCTTGTAAAGGAATGGGTTAATGCAGTGCGTGTGTGTTTTTGTGTGATTGTGTGAGTGTGTGTGTGTGTGTCTGTCTGTTTGTATGCGTGTGTTAGCATGGCTCAAGCTTTTGCATGGACTCAAGCTTAACATTATTGTCATCGATCGCCCAGTAGGTGCCCTTGGAGAGTTTCTCAAAGAGCTTGGCAACTTGATAAGTTCATTTACTTGGCGACTTCAACCTGCCTTCGATTAATTTCTTGCCAATTACCTCTTTCCCCTCCTCACAAGGCAGGCAATATGCTTGACCTCATCTTTACTAGAGGCTGCTCACCTACTATTCTCACTACAACCCCCCTCCAGGTCTCTGATCACTACTTTGTTTCCTTTTCTATCTCCCTTTCCTCCAACCCTAACCATGAATATTGTGTTCCGTCACAATATTCGCTATCCCTCTCTCTCTCTTATTTTCTATCATCTCTCCCTTCCGCTAAATCCTTCTCCCTTCTGTCTCCTGATTCTGTCTCTTCGGCCCTACTCTCCTCCCATTTGGCATCCTATGACTCCTACTGTCCTCCTGTGTGGCTCGGCTCTCCCATCCTGCTCTGTGGGTGAGTGACTCATTGCGTGCTTAAAGAACAGGGCTGCGGACAGCTGAGCGAAAATGGAGGAAAATTAAACTTTTGGAGGGCCTATCATCCTTTCACTCCCTACTCTCTACATTCTCTTCCGCTGTATCCACTGCTAAAGCCATTTTCTACTACTCTAGATTTTCTTACCCTAGGAAACTTTTCCATCTTCTCCTACCTCCTTAATCCTCCACCCCTTCCCCCTCCCTCTCTGCGGACGATTTTGTCAACAACTTTGAAAAAAAGGTTGACGACATCTGCTACTCATTCACTGAGCCTATTGAGTCTGTTGGTCTCACTCACACAGAACTACCCTACGCCTTGACCTCTTTCTCCCCTCTCTCTCCAGATGACATCCTGCAACTGGTGAGGTCTGGCCACCCGACAACCTGCCCGCTCGACCCCATCCCATCCTCCCTTCTCCAGACCATCTCTGGAGACCTTCCCCTCTGACTTCAAAATGGCCTGAGTTGCACCCCTCCTCAAGAAACCAACACTTTACTCATCCGACATAAAAACTGTAGATCTGTATCCCTTCTTTCTTTTCATTCCAAAATACTTTGAGCATGCTGTCTCTGATCAACTTTCTCATTATCTCTCTCTGAACGATCTCCTTGACCCTAACCAAGACGGGTCACTCAACTGAGACTGCTCTTCTCTGGCACAGAGTATCTCCACACTGCCAAAGCTGACTCTCTCTCCTCCTTTCCTGGCCCACCCCTGCGGGAGGGCAGCTCCCACTCAGTCCAGTCCAAGCTCTTCTCTGTCCTGGAACTCCAATGGTGGAACCAGCTTCCCCCTAATGCTAGGCCAGCAGAGTCCCTTCCCATCTTCCGAAAAACATCTGAAACCTTTCAAACAGTATCTTAAATAATCCTCATCCTCACCTCGACCCCCCCAAAACTAAAAATATGAAAATCTTTTAATTAACCAGCACTTGCACCTGACCTTCCCCACCCCTACCCTCACCCCTCCTTCTAGCTCTGACTCTACTGACAGCTACGTTATTAAGGAAACATTTACTTTCAATGCCTCTGATTTGTGGTTGTCCGACCTAGCTATCTAAAGATGAATGCACTAACTGCATAAGAGCATCTGCTAAATGACTAACATGTCAAATGTAAACATTTAAATGTGGGATATGATGTCATATCTCCTGACATATCTCCTGACATCATAATTCTGGTTACTCTATATCCTTTACTTATCTCACTCAGGTGACTGATATGAGTGGGAACCGTTCAATTTAGTAGTATCAATGTCCTGATGAAGTCAGTATGTATCTGAGGTCATAAAGTCAGTCAGGTAGGACACCTGTGTGCCTTTCTGGGCCTCCCCCCCTCTCACAAGGCACAGAATGATATGGTTCCTTTCCTCCCAGGAATGGCACCAGACATCTGTAAATTATAAAGCTATTTTCCTAATAATTACCCCCTCAACGGGGGTGACCTTTGTGCCTCCCCACCACAGCCGGAGCAGCACACAAGTAATTAATGCTCTGCGCACACACACAGATACACGCACGCACGTACACACCATGCACACATACCCCTACCCCCATGGAGAGAGGGCTACACGGACCAATGGGCCCCCTGTGAAAATAATACCCTGCCCCTCCAGGACATCAATGACTGGGAATTGTGTGTGTTCATGTGAGTGGGAGGTGTTTAGTGTGTGGGAATAGCTGTGTAATGGTGTGTGAATCTTTAAGTGAGACTAAGAGAGGTTCTCTCATCTAGTTAGGACACTGTTCTAGTCAGAGCAGCCGCAGACTGTTATCTTATCTAGTTAGGACACTGTTCTAGTCAGAGCAGCTGCAGACTGTTCTCTCATCTAGTTAGGACACTATCCTAATCAGAGCAGACTGTTATCTTATCTAGTTAGGACAATGTTCTAGTCAGGACAGACTGTTCACTCATCTAGTTAGGACAATGTTCTAGTCATAGCAGCTGCAGACTGTTCTCTAATCTAGTTAGGACAATGTTCTAGTTAGTATAGACTGTTCTCTTATCTAGTTAGGACAATGTTCTAGTCAGAGCAGACTGTTCTCTTATCTAGTTAGGACAATGTTCTAGTCAGGACAGACTGTTCTCTTATATAGTTAGGACAATGTTTTCTAGTCAGAGCAGCTGCAGACTGTTATATTATCTAGTTAGAACAATGTTCTAGTCATAGAAGCTGAAGACTGTTCTCTTATCTAATCAGGACAGACTGTTCTCTTATCTAGTTAGGATACTGTTCTAGTCAGAGCAGCTGCAGACTGTTATCTTATCTAGTTAGGACAATGTTCTAGTCAGGACAGACTGGTCTCTCATCTAGTTAGGACACTGTTCTAGTCAGAGCAGCTGCAGACTGTTATCTTATCTAGTTAGAACAATGTTCTAGACAGAGCATACTGTTATCTTATCTAGTTAGGACACTATCCTGGTCAGAGCAGACTGTTCTCTTATCTAGTTAGGACAATGTTCTAGTCATAGCAGCTGCAGACTGTTCTCTAATCTAGTAAAGACAATGTTCTAGTCATAGCAGCTGCAGACTGTTCTCTAATCTAGTTAGGACAATGTTCTAGTTAGTATAGACTGTTCTCTCATCTAGTTAGGACAATGTTCTAGTCATAGCAGCTGCAGACTGTTCTCTTATCTAGTTAGGACAATGTTCTAGTTAGTATAGACTGTTCTCTCATCTAGTTAGGACAATGTTCTAGTCAGAGCAGCTGCAGACTGTTCTCTAATCTAGTTAGGACAATGTTCTAGTCAGAGCAGCTGCAGACTGTTCTCTTATCTAGTAAAGACAATGTTCTAGTCATAGCAGCTGCAGACTGTTCTCTAATCTAGTTAGGACACTGTTCTAGTGAGGACAGACTGTTCTCTCATCTAGTTTGTACAATGTTCTAGTCAGAGCAGCTGCAGATGGTTCTCTAATCTAGTTAGGACACTGTTCTAGTCAGAGCAGATAGTTCTCTTATCTAGTTAGGACACTGTCCTAGTCGGAGCAGACTGTTCTCTTATCTAGTTAGGACACTGTTCTAGTCAGAGCAGACTTTTCTCTTATCTAGTTAGGACACTGTTAAAGTCAGAGCAGCTGCAGACTGTTCTCTCATCTAGTTAGGACACTGTCCTAGTCGGAGCAGACTGTTCTCTTATCTAGTTAGGACACTGTTCTAGTCAGAGCAGCTGCAGACTGTTATCTTATCTAGTTAGGACAATGTTCTAGTCAGGCTCTCATCTAGTTTGGACACTGTTCTAGTCAGAGCAGCTGCAGACTGTTATCTTATCTAGTTAGAATAATGTTCTAGTCAGAGCAACTGCAGACTGTTCTCTCATCTAGTCAGGACAGACTGTTCTCTCATCTAGTCAGGACAATGTCCTAGTCAGAGCAGACTGTTGTCTAATCTAGTTACGACACTATTCTAGTCAGAGCAGACTGTTCTGTTATCTAGTTAGGACACTATCCTGGTCAGAGCAGACTGTTATCTTATCTAGTTAGGACACTATCCTGGTCAGAGCAGACTGTTGTCTTATCTAGTTAGGACACTGTTTTAGTCAGAGCAGCTGCAGACTGTTCATTAATCTAGTTAGGACAATGTTCTAGTTAGTACAGACTGTTCTCTCATCTAGTTAGGACAATGTTCTAGTCAGAGCAGCTGCATACTGTTCTCTCATCTAGTTAGGACACTATCGTGGTCAAAGCAGACAGTTCTCTTATCTGGTTCGGACAATGTTCTAGTTAGAGCATACTGTTCTCTTTTCTAGTTAGGACACTGTTCTAGTCCGATCAGACTGTTATGTTATCTAGTTAGGACACTGTTCTAGTCAGAGCAGACTGTTATCTTATCTAGTTATGACACTGTCCTAGTCAGAGCAGCTGCAGACTGTTCTCTTATCTAGTTAGGACAATGTTCTAGTTAGAGCAGGACTGTTCTTTTTTCTAGTTAGGACACTGTTCTAGTCAGAGCAGCTGCAGACTGTTATTTTATCTAGTTAGGACACTGTTCTCATCAGAGCAGACTGTTCTCTTATCTAGTTAGGACAATGTCCTAGTCAGAGCAGCTGCAGACTGTTATCTAATCTAGTTAGGACACTGTTCTAGTCAGAGCAGCTGCAGACTGTTATCTAATCTAGTTAGGACACTGTTCTAGTCAGAGCAGACTGTTCTCTTATCTAGTTAGGACACTGTTCTAGTCAGAGCAGACAGTTCTCTTATCTAGTTAGGACACTGTCCTAGTCAGAGCAGACTGTTCTCTTATCTAGTTAGGATACTGTCCAAGTCAGAGCAGCTGCAGACTGTTCTCTTATCTAGTTAGGACACTGTCCTAGTCAGAGCAGACTGTTCTCTTATCTAGTTAGGACACTATCCTAGTCAGAGCAGCTGCAGACTGTTCTCTTATCTAGTTAGGATACTGTTCTAGTCAGAGCAGACTGTTCTCTTATCTTGTTAGGACACTGTTCTAGTCAGAGCAGACTGTTACCTTATCTAGTTAGGACACTATCCTAGTCAGAGCAAATGCAGACTGTTCTCCTATCTGGTTAGGACAATGTCCTAGTCAGAGCAGCTGCTGTGATCTTTGTGAACTCACAAACTTTTTCAGCCATACACTCATATGCAGTTGGTCACACGCAGTCATGCACGCACACAATCACATTCACACCCACGTACACACACACTCACACACTCACACAAACCTGTGAGCAGTGGTAGTTCAGTAACATCTAACTCATTTTATCTACACTGAGCAAAAATATAAACGCCACATGTGACTTTTTGGTATCATGTTTCATGAGCTGAAATAAAAGATACCAGAAATCTTCCATACACACGAAAAGCGAATTTCTCTCAAATGTTGTGCACACACTTTTTTACATCCCTGTTTGTGAGCATTTCTCCTTTGCCAAGATAATCCATCCACCTGACAGGTGTGGCATATCAAGAAGCTGATTAAACAGCATGATCATTACACAAGTGCACCTTATGCTGGGGACAATAACAGGCGGTGCAGTTTTGTCACACAACACAATGTCGCAGATGTTTCATGTTTTGAGGGAGCGTGCAATTGGCATGCTGACTGCAGGAATGTCTACCAGAGCTGTTGCCAGAGATGTTGATATTTCTCTACCATATGCCGCATCCAACGTTGTTTAAGAGAATTTGGCAGTACATCCAACCAGCATCACAACAGCAGTGCGGTTTGCTGACGTCAATGTTGTGAACAGAGTGCCCCATGGTAGCGGTTGGTTATGGTATGCATGCATAAGCTACGGACAATAAACACAATTGCATTTCATCCATGGCAATTTGAATGCACAAAAATACTGTGACGAGATAAAGGTGCAACAGATCTGTATTCCCAGTCAGGTGAAATCCATAGATTAGGGCCTAATGAATTTATTTCAATTGACGGATTTCCTCATATGAACTGTAACTGAACCTTCTCTCAATTCTCGTCTCTCTTCTCTCTCCCTATCTTTTAGTGTTCCTGTCAATACGGTGGCCATTTTGAGGCCAGGGCCTTCTGTCCCTGGGCTCAAAATCTGTTTGCCTAAGGACTTCCCCTCTGCCTTTGTATGGTGGGAATCAGAGAGAGAGGGAGAAAGGAGGGACAACGGAGGGAGAACGGAGGGGGGAGCTTGGTAAAAAGAACCTCAGCGGGAGATGATGATGCCCCATCCCAGCCTCCTTTGCTCCATCGTATGCTTCTTATTTAGCCAATAAGACAATGGAGGGTTTGGAGAGTCTGTTAGTCAGGATAAACAACTCTGCGTGAACCAGGGGCTGCTCAGGATCTTGGAGAGAGTCTATGCCTGCTGACAACCCAAGACCTCATGTGTCAAAGACATCATAGTTACTCATCCCCAGTGTCTTTCTCTCCCCATCTTCCTCTAAGTCTTCTCCACAGCACCACAGTCACATAGAGGATGTCAGATGCCTTATTGTGTAAGCTCTCAGATAGACAGACAGAGGGAGGGAGGGAGGGAGGGAGGGAGGGAGGGAGGGAGGGAGGGAGGGAGGGAGGGAGGGAGGGAGGGAGGGAGGGAGGGAGGGAGGGAGGGAGGGAGGGAGGGAGGGAGGGAGGGAGGGAGGGAAAATAAAAATAAAAAGTGTGCGAGAGAGGGGGGGAGGGGAGGGAAAAAGTCATAAAAAATACAAAGGCATTTAGGAGATTAAACCTTATTTTCAAAACTTTGTCATTGCTTATAATTGAAAGTGTGATTTATTGTTGTTGTGTTATCAGGATAATTCATAGCTCTGATCATAAATACTGGGTCCGCCAATGTCATTTAACGACATTTAAGACTTCTGCTTTTTAATGAAATGTTTACGCAAGAGCGGCAAAGGCCCGAGAGCAAATATGTGTGTGTGTATGTGTGTGTGTGTTTGTGTTCTTTGATATGTTTTTATCAAGAGTAATTATTGTGGGATTTAATTAGAGCTTCATTGACCACCACGGTCCACTGAATCACAAGGTTGTCACGTTCTGACCCTAGTTCTTGTGTTATTTGTTTGTTTTAGTTGGTCAGGACGTGAGTTGGGTGGGCATTCTATGTTTTGTGTTTCTAGGTTGGTTTTCTGTGTTTGGCCTAGTATGGTTCTTAATCAGAGGCAGGTGTCGTTAGTTGTCTCTGATTGAGAATCATACTTAGGTAGCCTGGGTTTCACTGTTGTTTTGTGGGTGATTGTTTCCGTGTCTGTATTTGTCGCCACACGGTACTGTTTCGGTTTGTTCACGTTTATTGTTTTTGTATTCATAGTGTTCAGTTTATGTTTTCTAAATAAACAACTATGGACACTTACCACGCTGCGCATTGGTCCTCCGATCCTTCTCGCTTCTCCTCCTCAGGTGAAGAGGAGGAGGAAAACCCTTACAAAGGTCCTGTTTTCCTCCTAACAACACACATACACACACAGAGAGAAAGAGAGAGGGGGAGAGAGAGGAGGAGAGAGAGAGGCGGAGATAGGAGGAGAGAAAGAGAGGAGAGGGGGAGAGAGAGAGACGGGGAGAGAAAGAGAGCAGAGAGAGAGATGGGGGAAAGAGAGAGGAGAGAGAAATGAGAGCAAGAGGGAGAGAGAGAGAGAGAGAGTGAGAGAGAGTGTGAGAGAGAGAGAGAGAGAGAGAGAGGTGGGAGAGAGAGAGAAGAGAGAGAGAGCGAGAGAGAGGAGAGAGAAAGAGAGACACACGTGTACACACTGCTCTCACACTTCATCGCCTCAATTACTAAACAGAAAATGATTACATTATTGAATTCTAAGACAATTGAATCTGAGGCAAATAATAATAACTAATTTGCATGTTGTGCAGATTGATTATCGAGAAGAAAGAGCATGAAATTGAACAACACCAGTTATGACAGTAGAAGTCTAATTAATAGAAGGGGAACTGTTAAACGGTTGGAGGGAGAGGCAGAGAGGCAGAGGGAAAAGTGGAGGACTGTGATTGACAGCTAATGAATGATTGACAGGTTAACAATGGCCAACACGTGAAGCCCTGCAGGATGTGGGCGAGGCTAGATCAGGTGACAGTACACAAGGTGAGCGATAGAGTGATGGAGAGAGGGTGAGCGATAGGGGGAGAGAGCGATAGGGAGTTAGGGAGAGTGATAGGGAGAGAGGGAGAGTGATAGGGAGAGAGGGAGAGTGATAGGGAGAGAGGGAGAGCGATAGGGAGTTAGGGAGAGTGATAGGGAGAGAGGGAGAGTGATAGGGAGAGAGGGAGAGCGATAAGGAGAGAGAGCGATAGGGAGTTAGGGAGAGTGATAGGGAGAGAGGGAGAGAGAGCGATAGGGAGTTAGGGAGAGTGATAGGGAGAGAGGGAGAGTGATAGGGAGAGAGAGCGATAGGGAGTTAGGGAGAGTGATAGGGAGAGAGGGAGAGCGATAGGGGGAGAGAGCGATAGGGAGTTAGGGAGAGTGATAGGGAGAGAGGGAGAGCGATAGGGGAGAGAGCGATAGGGAGTTAGGGAGAGTGATAGGGAGAGAGGGAGAGCGATAGGGAGTTAGGGAGAGTGATAGGGAGAGAGTGAGAGTGATAGGGAGAGAGGGAGAGTGATAGGGAGAGAGGGAGAGATAGGGAGTTAGGGAGAGTGATAGGGAGAGAGGGAGAGTGATAGGGAGAGAGGGAGAGTGATAGGGAGAGAGGGAGAGCGATAGGGAGTTAGGGAGAGTGATAGGGAGAGAGGGAGAGTGATAGGGAGAGAGAGAAAGACAAAGGGGAAGAGATAAAGTCATTGTAATCCCCAAACATAAATGTTAAAAAGCATTGGTTGCATCTCGACTCACATTAGTTGAGC
Organism: Oncorhynchus tshawytscha; assembly: GCF_018296145.1. Taxonomy (NCBI): domain Eukaryota; kingdom Metazoa; phylum Chordata; class Actinopteri; order Salmoniformes; family Salmonidae; genus Oncorhynchus; species Oncorhynchus tshawytscha. The sequence goes on from NC_056442.1 coordinate 43,736,614, forward strand.
TCCCGCTACATCTTTCCATTAGCCCAAAATATGTACACACATACATATATATACAGAAAATATCTGAACAAAATGTCAGTTTTCATAAACACATGGTGTACACACAAACATCTTTACGCACTTGCACACTTCTGTTACTGGGCTGTGTCTGTCAGTGAGTGTTTTGGACTATCCACACTGCTGTTACTGGGCTGTCTGTCAGTGAGTGTTTTGGACTATCCACACTTCTGTTACTGGACTGTGTCTGTCAGTGAGTGTTTTGGACTATCCACACTTCTGTTACTGGGCTGTGTCTGTCAGTGAGTGTTTTGGACTATCCACACTTCTGTTACTGGGCTGTGTCTGTCAGTGAGTGTTTTGGACTATCCACACTTCTGTTACTGGGCTGTGTCTGTCAGTGAGTGTTTTGGACTATCCACACTTCTGTTACTGGGCTGTGTCTGTCAGTGAGTGTTTTGGACTATCCACACTGCTGTTACTGGGCTGTCTGTCAGTTAGTGTTTTGGACTATCCACACTGCTGTTACTGGGCTGTCTGTCAGTGAGTGTTTTGGACTATCCACACTGCTGTTACTGGGCTGTCTGTCAGTGAGTGTTTTGGACTATCCACACTGCTGTTACTGGACTGTGTCTGTCAGTGAGTGTTTTGGACTCTCCACACGGCTGTTACTGGGCTGTGTCTGTCAGTGAGTGTTTTGGACTATCCACACTACTGTTACTGGGCTGTGGTCTGTCAGTGAGTGTTTTGGGCTATCCACACGGCTGTTACTGGACTGTCTGTCAGTGAGTGTTTTGGACTATCCACACTGCTGTTACTGTGCTGTGTCTGTCAGTGAGTGTTTTGGGCTATCCACATGGCTGTTACTGGACTGTCTGTCAGTGAGTGTTTTGGACTATACACACTGCTGTTACTGGACTGTGTCTGTCAGTTAGTGTTTTGGACTATCCACACGGCTGTTACTGGGCTGTGTCTGTCAGTGAGTGTTTTGGACTATCCACACTACTGTTACTGGGCTGTGGTCTGTCAGTGAGTGTTTTGGGCTATCCACACGGCTGTTACTGGACTGTCTGTCAGTGAGTGTTTTGGACTATCCACACTGCTGTTACTGTGCTGTGTCTGTCAGTGAGTGTTTTGGGCTATCCACATGGCTGTTACTGGACTGTCTGTCAGTGAGTGTTTTGGACTATACACACTGCTGTTACTGGACTGTGTCTGTCAGTTAGTGTTTTGGACTATCCACACTGCTGTTACTGGGCTGTGTCTGTCAGTTAGTGTTTTGGACTATCCACACTGATGTTACTGGACTGTGTCTGTCAGTGAGTGTTTTGGACTATCCACACTGCTGTTACTGGGCTGTCTGTCAGTTAGTGTTTTGGACTATCCACACTGCTGTTACTGGGCTGTCTGTCAGTGAGTGTTTTGGACTATCCACACTGCTGTTACTGGGCTGTCTGTCAGTGAGTGTTTTGGACTATCCACACTGCTGTTACTGGACTGTGTCTGTCAGTGAGTGTTTTGGACTCTCCACACGGCTGTTACTGGGCTGTGTCTGTCAGTGAGTGTTTTGGACTATCCACACTACTGTTACTGGGCTGTGGTCTGTCAGTGAGTGTTTTGGGCTATCCACACAGCTGTTACTGGACTGTCTGTCAGTGAGTGTTTTGGACTATCCACACTGCTGTTACTGTGCTGTGTCTGTCAGTGAGTGTTTTGGGCTATCCACATGGCTGTTACTGGACTGTCTGTCAGTGAGTGTTTTGGACTATACACACTGCTGTTACTGGACTGTGTCTGTCAGTTAGTGTTTTGGACTATCCACACTGCTGTTACTGGGCTGTGTCTGTCAGTTAGTGTTTTGGACTATCCACACTGATGTTACTGGACTGTGTCTGTCAGTGAGTGTTTTGGACTATCCACTCTGCTGTTACTGGACTGTGTCTGTCAGTGAGTGTTTTGGACTATCCACACTGCTGTTACTGGACTGTGTCTGTCAGTTAGTGTTTTGGACTGTCCACACTACTGTTACTGGACTGTCTGTCAGTGAGTGTTTTGGACTATCCACACTGCTGTTACTGGACTGTGTCTGTCAGTGAGTGTTTTGGACTATCCACACTGCTGTTACTGGACTGTGTCTGTCAGTGAGTGTTTTGGACTATCCACACTACTGTTACTGGACTGTCAGTGAGTGTTTTGGACTCTCCACACTGCTGTTACTGGACTGTGTCTGTCAGTGAGTGTTTTGGACTATCCACACTGCTGTTACTGGACTGTGTCTGTCAGTGAGTGTTTTGGACTATCCACACTACTGTTACTGGGCTGTGGTCTGTCAGTGAGTGTTTTGGACTATCCACACTGCTGTTACTGGACTGTGTCTGTCAGTGATTGTTTTGGACTATCCACACTGCTGTTACTGGACTGTGTCTGTCAGTGAGTGTTTTGGACGATCCACACTGCTATTACTGGACTGTGTCTGTCAGTGAGTGTTTTGGACTATCCACACTGCTGTTACTGGGCTGTGTCTGTCAGTGAGTGTTTTGGACTATCCACACTGCTGTTACTGTGCTGTGTCTGTCAGTGAGTGTTTTGGACTATCCACACTGCTGTTACTGGACTGTCTGTCAGTGAGTGTTTTGGACTATCCACACTGCTGTTACTGTGCTGTGTCTGTCAGTGAGTGTTTTGGACTATCCACACTACTGTTACTGGACTGTCAGTGAGTGTTTTGGACTCTCCACACTGCTGTTACTGGACTGTGTCTGTCAGTGAGTGTTTTGGACTATCCACACTACTGTTACTGGACTGTCAGTGAGTGTTTTGGACTCTCCACACTGCTGTTACTGGACTGTGTCTGTCAGTGAGTGTTTTGGACTCTCCACACTGCTGTTACTGGACTGTGTCTGTCAGTGAGTGTTTTGGACTATCCACACTGCTGTTACTGTGCTCTGTCTGTCAGTGAGTGTTTTGGACTATCCACACTACTGTTACTGGACTGTCAGTGAGTGTTTTGGACTATCCACACTGCTGTTACTGGACTGTGTCTGTCAGTGAGTGTTTTGGACTATCCACACTGCTGTTACTGGACTGTGTCTGTCAGTGAGTGTTTTGGACTATCCAGACTGCTTAGTTGAGCTCCCGCTTACATTATTAGCTTACTGGACTGTGTCTGTCAGTGAGTGTTTTGGACGATCCACACTGCTATTACTGGACTGTGTCTGTCAGTGAGTGTTTTGGACTATCCACACTGCTGTTACTGGACTGTGTCTGTCAGTGAGTGTTTTGGACTATCCACACTGCTGTTACTGGGCTGTGTCTGTCAGTGAGTGTTTTGGACTATCCACACTGCTGTTACTGGGCTGTGTCTGTCAGTGAGTGTTTTGGACTATCCACACTACTGTTACTGGACTGTGTCTGTCAGTGAGTGTTTTGGACTATCCACACTGCTGTTACTGGACTGTGTCTGTCAGTGAGTGTTTTGGACTATCCACACTGCTGTTACTGGGCTGTGTCTGTCAGTGAGTGTTTTGGACTATCCACACTGCTGTTACTGGGCTGTCTGTCAGTGAGTGTTTTGGACTATCCACACTGCTGTTACTGGACTGTGTCTGTCAGTGAGTGTTTTGGACTATCCACACTGCTGTTACTGGACTGTGTCTGTCAGTGAGTGTTTTGGACTATCCACACTACTGTTACTGGACTGTCAGTGAGTGTTTTGGACTCTCCACACTGCTGTTACTGGACTGTGTCTGTCAGTGAGTGTTTTGGACTATCCACACTGCTGTTACTGGACTGTGTCTGTCAGTGAGTGTTTTGGACTATCCACACTGCTGTTACTGGACTGTGTCTGTCAGTGATTGTTTTGGACTATCCACACTGCTGTTACTGGACTGTGTCTGTCAGTGAGTGTTTTGGACGATCCACACTGCTATTACTGGACTGTGTCTGTCAGTGAGTGTTTTGGACTATCCACACTGCTGTTACTGGGCTGTGTCTGTCAGTGAGTGTTTTGGACTATCCACACTGCTGTTACTGTGCTGTGTCTGTCAGTGAGTGTTTTGGACTATCCACACTGCTGTTACTGGACTGTCTGTCAGTGAGTGTTTTGGACTATCCACACTGCTGTTACTGTGCTGTGTCTGTCAGTGAGTGTTTTGGACTATCCACACTACTGTTACTGGACTGTCAGTGAGTGTTTTGGACTCTCCACACTGCTGTTACTGGACTGTGTCTGTCAGTGAGTGTTTTGGACTATCCACACTACTGTTACTGGACTGTCAGTGAGTGTTTTGGACTCTCCACACTGCTGTTACTGGACTGTGTCTGTCAGTGAGTGTTTTGGACTCTCCACACTGCTGTTACTGGACTGTGTCTGTCAGTGAGTGTTTTGGACTATCCACACTGCTGTTACTGTGCTCTGTCTGTCAGTGAGTGTTTTGGACTATCCACACTACTGTTACTGGACTGTCAGTGAGTGTTTTGGACTATCCACACTGCTGTTACTGGACTGTGTCTGTCAGTGAGTGTTTTGGACTATCCACACTGCTGTTACTGGACTGTGTCTGTCAGTGAGTGTTTTGGACTATCCAGACTGCTTTTACTGGACTGTGTCTGTCAGTGAGTGTTTTGGACTATCCACACTGCTGTTACTGGACTGTGTCTGTCAGTGAGTGTTTTGGACTATCCACACTGCTGTTACTGGACTGTGTCTGTCAGTGAGTGTTTTGGACTATCCACACTGCTGTTACTGGGCTGTGTCTGTCAGTGAGTGTTTTGGACTATCCACACTGCTGTTACTGGGCTGTGTCTGTCAGTGAGTGTTTTGGACTATCCACACTACTGTTACTGGACTGTGTCTGTCAGTGAGTGTTTTGGACTATCCACACTGCTGTTACTGGGCTGTGTCTGTCAGTGAGTGTTTTGGACTATCCACACTGCTGTTACTGGGCTGTGTCTGTCAGTGAGTGTTTTGGACTATCCACACTACTGTTACTGGGCTGTGTCTGTCAGTGAGTGTTTTGGACTATCCACACTGCTGTTACTGTGCTGTGTCTGTCATTGAGTGTTTTGGACTATCCACACTGCTGTTACTGTGCTATGTCTGTCAGTGAGTGTTTTGGACTATCCACACTGCTGTTACTGTGCTGTGTCTGTCAGTGAGTGTTTTGGACTATCCACACTACTGTTACTGTGCTATGTCTGTCAGTGAGTGTTTTGGACTATCCACACTACTGTTACTATACTGTCTGTCATTGAGTGTTTTGGACTATCCACACTGCTGTTACTGTGCTATGTCTGTCAGTGAGTGTTTTGGACTATCCACACTACTGTTACTGGACTGTCAGTGAGTGTTTTGGACTCTCCACACTGCTGTTACTGGACTGTGTCTGTCAGTGAGTGTTTTGGACTCTCCACACTGCTGTTACTGTGCTATGTCTGTCAGTGAGTGTTTTGGACTATCCACACTACTGTTACTGTGCTGTGTCTGTCAGTGAGTGTTTTGGACTATCCACACTGCTGTTACTGGGCTGTGTCTGTCAGTGAGTGTTTTGGACTATCCACACTGCTGTTACTGTGCTGTGTCTGTCAGTGAGTGTTTTGGACTATCCACACTGCTGTTACTGTGCTATGTCTGTCAGTGAGTGTTTTGGACTATCCACACTACTGTTACTGGACTGTCAGTGAGTGTTTTGGACTCTCCACACTGCTGTTACTGTGCTGTGTCTGTCAGTGAGTGTTTTGGACTCTCCACACTGCTGTTACTGTGCTGTGTCTCTCAGTGAGTGTTTTGGACTATCCACACTACTGTTACTGGGCTGTGTCTGTCAGTGAGTGTTTTGGACTATCCACACTGCTGTTACTGGACTGTGTCTGTCAGTGAGTGTTTTGGACTATTCACACTGCTGTTACTGTGCTGTGTCTGTCAGTGCTACAAGGGCAGAGAATTCTCAGAGCTACAGAAAGACTCTAGGGAAAACTAAAGCCTCACATCTCCCAAAAAACACTTCCTCTCCAAAATCCTCCACCCTGCCTCCTGTCCTCTCTCTTACCTTACCCAGACAGGCTGATGATAAACAGCTCTGATCGCCCTTGTAACGTTCCCTCAGCAGTCTGCTTCTGACATGCAATAAACATTTACATTTTTTACATGTTATTCATTTAGCACCTTACAGTAGTGTGTGCATACATTTTCATATTTGGTTTGTCCTGGTCCCCCGTGGGAATCAAACCCACAACTCTATCAACCGAACCACATGGGACCAGCAGGCCACTCTCTCTATTCACTGCCGTTAGATTATGCTGGGATTTTAATATCGCCAACGTGTCTGGTGTGTGTGTGTGTGTGTGTGTGTGTGTGTGTCTGTTCACGCATTTGTAGATGAGAGATACAGACAGACACAAGGACACATACAAACCCTTCCTCAACACACACACACACACACACACACACACACACACACACACACACACACACACACACACACACACACACACACACACACACACACACACACACACACACACACACACACACACACAGCTTCCAGCCAGCTACAGGTCAGCTACAGAGCAGCTACAGACTAGCTACAGACCAGATACAGGCCAGCTACAGACTAGCTACAGACCAGCTACAGACCAGCTACAGACCAGATACAGACTAGCTACACTGCAGCTACAGAGCAGCTACAGACCAGCTACAGACCAGCTACAGACCAGCTACAGACCAGATACAGGCCAGATATAGACTAGCTACAGACCAGCTACAGACCAGATACAGACCAGCTACAGACCAGATACAGACCAGATACAGACCAGCTACAGACCAGATACAGACCAGATACAGACTAGCTACACAGCAGCTACAGAGCAGCTACAGACCAGCTACAGACCAGATACAGACCAGCTACAGACCAGCTACAGAGCAGCTACAAACTAGCTACAGACCAGCTACAGACCAGCTACAGAGCAGCTACAGACCAGATACAGACCAGATACAGACTGTCTACAGACCAGATTCAGACCAGCTACAGAGCAGCTACAGACCAGATACAGACCAGATACAGACCAGATACAGACTAGCTACAGAGCAGCTACAGAGCAGCTACAGGCCAGCTACAGACCAGATACAGACCAGATACAGACCAGCTACAGACCAGCTACTGACTAGCTACAGAGCAGCTACAGACCAGATACAGACTAGCTACAGACTAGCTACAGAGCAGCTACAGGCCAGCTACAGGCCAGCTACAGGCCAGCTACAGAGCAGCTACAGGCCAGCTACAGACCAGCTACAGACCAGCTACAGGCCAGCTACAGACCAGCTACAGACCAGCTACAGAGCAGCTACAGGCCAGCTTCAGACTCTCTAGGCTGTATATTACAAGGCGTCTCTGTCAAGGCATTACACATACATTATATCCCATGTGCTTAGAGGGCAATGTTGAGGGCAATATCACCTCTGCTGAGGAAAATGTTAACTTTTACTGTGATGGAAATGTGGATTTTCTCAAAGGAAACCCACATGAAGATCCAGGACCGAGCAAAAACACACACTCATAAAACTGAATTTGTAAGACACTTGGCATATGGGGCGAACATTTACTAGATGTTATTTGGGTTATTCTTTACAAGGGCCATTGGAGCTGACAGAGTGGGGTCTGTAAAAAGTCCATAAGGAAATTAAGATTTGAGAAGGTGTCACGGCATTCATCGGAAGAAGAAGAGGAATCGTCAGACCAAAATGCAGCGGGGTACGTGTTCATCTTTAATATACTGACTGAACACTGAATACAAAATAACAAAAAGAATAGCCGAAACAGTTCTACAAGGTGCAACCAACACTAAACAGAAAATAACCACCCACAACTAACAGTGGGGAAACAGGCTAGAAAAGGAGACAGGGTCTGAGAGACAGGGTCTCAGAGACAAGGTCTAAGAGACAAGGTCTGAGAGACAGGGTCTGAGAGACAGGGTCTGAGGGTCTGAGAGACAGGGTCTGAGGGACAGAGTCTGAGGGTCTGAGAGACAGGGTCTGAGAAACAGGGTCTGAGGGTCTAAGAGACAGGGTCTGAGAGACAGGGTCTGGGGGTCTGAGAGACAGGGTCTGAGAGACAGGGTCTGAGAGACAGAGTCTAAGAGACAGTCTGAGAGACAGGGTCTAAGAGACAGAGTCTAAGAGACAGGGTCTGAGAAACAGGGTCTGAGAGACAGGGTCTTAGGGTCTGAGAAACAGGGTCTTAAGGTCTGAGAGACAGGTTCTGAGAGACAGAGTCTGAGAGATAGAGTCTGAGAGACAGGGTCTGAGAGACAGAGTCTGAGAAACAGGGTCTGAGGGTCTGGGAGACAGGGTTTAAGAGACAGGGTTTGAGGGTCTGAGAGAAAGGGTCTGAGAGACAGGGTCTGAGAGACAGAGAGACAGGGTCTGAGAGACAGAGAGACAGGGTCTGAGAGACAGGGTCTGAGAGTCAGGGACTGAGAGAAAGGGTATGAGGGTCTGAGAGACAGGGTCTAAGAGACAGGGTCTGAGAGACAGGGTCTGAAGGTCTGAGAGACAGGGTCTGAGAGACAGGGACTGAGAGACAGGGTTTGAGGGTCTGAGAGACAGGGTCTTAGAGACAGGGTCTTAGAGACAGAGAGACAGGGTCTGAGAGACAGAGAGACAGGGTCTGAGAGACAGCGTCTGAGAGACAGAGTCTAAGAGACAGGGTCTGAGAAACAGGGTCTGAGAGACAGGGTCTGAGAGACAGGGTCTTAGGGTCTGAGAGACAGGGTCTTAGGGTCTGAGAGACAGGTTCTGAGAGACAGAGTCTGAGAGATAGAGTCTGAGAGACAGGGTCTGAGAGACAGAGTCTGAGAGACAGGGTCTTAGGGTCTGAGAGAGACAGAGTCTGGGAGAGTCAGGGTCTGAGGGTCTGGGAGACAGGGTCTAAGAGACAGGGTTTGAGGGTCTGAGAGAAAGGGTCTGAGAGACAGGGTCTGAGAGACAGCGAGACAGGGTCTGAGAGACAGAGAGACAGGGTCCGAGAGACAGGGTCTGAGAGTCAGGGACTGAGAGAAAGGGTCTGAGGGTCTGAGAGACAGGGTCTAAGAGACAGGGTCTGAGAGACAGGGTCTGAAGGTCTGAGAGACAGGGTTTGAGAGAAAGGGTCTTAGAGACAGAGAGACAGGGTCTGAGAGACAGAGAGACAGGGTCTGAGAGTCAGGGACTGAGAGACAGGGTCTGAGGGTCTGAGAGACAGGGTCTGAGAGAGAGGGTCTGAGAGACAGAGAGACAGGGTCTGAGAGACAGAGAGACAGGGTCTGAGAGACAGGGTCTGAGAGACAGCGTCTAAGAGACAGGGTCTGAGAGACAGGGACTGAGGGTCTGATAGACATGGTCTAAGAGACAGGGTCTGAGAGACAGAGTCTGAGAGACAGTGTCTGAGGTCTGAGAGACAGGGTCTGAAAGACAGGGTCTGAGGGTCTGAGAGACAGGGTCTGAGAGACAGAGTCTGAGAGACAGGGTCTGAGAGACAGGGTCTGAGGAACAGGGTCTGTGAGAGGGTCTGAGAGACAGGGTCTTAGGGTATGAGAGACAGGGTCTGAGAGACAGTGTCTTAGGGTCTGAGAGACAGGTTCTGAGAGACAGGGTCTGAGGGACAGGGTCTTAGGGTCTGAGAGACAGGTTCTGAGAGACAGGGTCTGAGGGACAGGGTCTTAGGGTCTGAGAGACAGGGTCTGAGAGACAGGGTCTGAGAGACCGAGAGACAGGGTCTGAGAGACAAGATCTGAGAGACAGGGACTGAGAGACAGGGTCTGAGGGTCTGAGAGACAGGGTCTGAAGGTCTGAGAGACAGGGTCTGAGATACAGGGACTGAGAGACAGGGTCTGAGGGTCTGAGAGACAGGGTCTGAGAGACAGAGAGACAGGGTCTGAGAGACAGGGTCTGAAAGACAGCGTCTAAGAGACAGGGTCTGAGAGACAGGGACTTAGAGTCAGGGTCTGAGGGTCTGAGAGACAGGGTCTAAGAGACATGGTCTGAGAGACAGCGTCTAAGAGACAGGGTCTGAGAGACAGGGACTTAGAGTCAGGATCTGAGGGTCTGAGAGACAGGGTCTGAAAGACAGGGTCTAAGAGACATAGTCTGAGAGACAGGGTCTGAGAGACAGAGTCTGAGAGACAGGGTCTGAGAGATAAGGTCTGAGAGACAGCGTCTAAGAGACAGGGTCTGAGAGACAGGGACTTAGAGTCAGGATCTGAGGGTCTGAGAGACAGGGTCTGAAAGACAGGGTCTAAGAGCCATGGTCTGAGAGACAGGGTCTGAGAGACAGAGTCTGAGATACAGGGTCTGAGAGACAGGTTCTGAGAGACCGAGTCTGAGAGACAGGTTCTGAGAGAGAGTCTGAGAGACAGGGTCTGAGAGACAGGGTCAGGGTGCTTTGAGAGACTAGTCAAGGACCATATCACCTCCACCCTACCTGACACCCTTGACCCACTCCAATTTGCTTACCGCCCAAATAGGTCCACAGACGATGCAATCTCAACCACACTGCACACTGCCCTAACCCATCTGGACAAGAGGAATACCTATGTGAGAATGCTGTTCATCGACTACAGCTCGGCATTCAACACCATAGTACCCTCCAAGCTCGTCATCAAGCTCGAGACCCTGGGTCTCGACCCCGCCCTGTGCAACTGGGTACTGGACTTCCTGACGGGCCGCCCCAGGTGGTGAGGGTAGGCAACAACATCTCCTCCCCGCTGATCCTCAACACTGGGGCCCCACAAGGGTGTGTTCTGAGCCCTCTCCTGTACTCCCTGTTCACCCACGACTGCGTGGCCATGCACGCCTCCAACTCAATCATCAAGTTTGCGGACGACACAACAGTGGTAGGCTTGATTACCAACAACGACGAGACGGCCTACAGGGAGGAGGTGAGGGCCCTCGGAGTGTGGTGTCAGGAAAATAACCTCACACTCAACGTCAACAAAACTAAGGAGATGATTGTGGACTTCAGGAAACAGCAGAGGGAACACCCCCATCCACATCGATGGAACAGTAGTGGAGAGGGTAGCAAGTTTTAAGTTCCTCGGCATACACATCACAGACAAACTGAATTGGTCCACTCACACAGACAGCATCGTGAGGAAGGCGCAGCAGCGCCTCTTCAACCTCAGGAGGCTGAAGAAATTCGGCTTGTCACCAAAAGCACTCACAAACTTCTACAGATGCACAATCGAGGGCATCCTGGCGGGCTGTATCACCGCCTGGTATGGCAACTGCACCGCCCTCAACCGTAAGGCTCTCCAGAGGGTAGTGAGGTCTGCACAACGCATCACCGGGGGCAAACTACCTGCCCTCCAGGACACCTACACCACCCGATGCTACAGGAAGGCCATAAAGATCATCAAGGACATCAACCACCCGAGCCACTGCCTGTTCACCCCGCTGCCATCCAGAAGGCGAGGTCAGTACAGGTGCATCAAAGCTGGGACCGAGAGACTGAAAAACAGCTTCTATCTCAAGGCCATCAGACTGTTAAACAGCCACCACTAACATTGAGTGGCTACTGCCAACACACTGTCAATGACACTGACTCTACTCCAGCCACTTTAATCATGGGAATTGATGGGAAATGATGTAAATATATCACTAGCCACTTTAAACAATGCTACCTTATATAATGTTACTTACCCTACATTGTTCATCTCATATGCATACGTTGATACTGTACTCTATATCATCGACTGCATCCTTATGTAATACATGTATCACTAGCCACTTTAACTATGCCACTTGGTTTACATACTTATCTCATATGTATATACTGTACTCGATATCATCTACTGTATCTTGCCTATGCTGCTCTGTACCATCACTCATTCATATATCCTTATGTACATATTCTTTATCCCCTTACACTGTGTATGACAGTAGTTTTTTTTGGAATTATTAGTTAGATTACATGCTCGTTATTACTGCATTGTCGGAACTAGAAGCACAAGCATTTCGCTACACTCGCATTAACATCTGCTAACCATGTGTATGTGACAAATAAAATTTGATTTGATTTGATTTGATTTGAGGGTCTGAGGGTCTGAGAGACAGGGTCCGAGAGACAGGGTCTGAGGGTCTGAGAGACAGGGTCCGAGAGACAGGGTCTGAGGGTCTGAGAGACAGACGGCAACAACTGGAGATCAGAGATGGAGATGGAGAATGGGAAATGAAGGGGAAAATTAGGAGAATACTGAAAGAGAGAGAGAGAGCGATGGATGAATAGAGAGGAATAGAGGAAGAAAGAGAACAGAGGGCGGAAAGGGGAGGATGAGGGAGATTGATGAAAACCTTCAGCTGCAGGCCTTCTGAGGAATAAAGGACAACTCACTTTATCACACACTACTGACACACACACTCCTGACACAAACACACACACACGCACACTACTGCTGACACACACACACCATACTCATCCACATGCCCTCCACCCAAACACGCATTCCTCCAGCTTGTATAAAGGCCAGCTTTGATCTCCTCCACACTCCATAGAGCCCTCTCACTCACCCCTGTCTCCTCTACCATGCTCCAACACTCACCTGTTTCCCCTGACCCTGCCCTGACCTTGTCCACGCACTCATTCAATGTCACCCTGCCTTGCCTGTCTTTTAACCCGATGGAGGAGGCTTGTTTCTGTGTTGAGATTTAACATCCCATACTCACTTCTGGAGGTCACGGAAATATACAGAGATAAATGAAAAACTAAAACCATAGCTAAGTGTATCAAACTAAGTAGAAGCAAAAACAGTCAAATCAACGACTCACACAAGAGACAAAATTACTTTGAAGTGTTGATTTTAGGACAGGAAGATACTTTTTACAGCCTCAAGTGACAATAGACTTATGCAGTGCAGTTTCTAGGCATAAGGGAGATAACCGGCCTCTAGGGGGCCCATAAAATGCTAGAAACGTCCCTGAGCTTATGATTTACAATAAGGGTTGAGATGAGAGAGAAGAGCGATAGGTAGAGAAAAAGATACTTGAGACACTGACTTGTCCATTGATGTGCCTAATGGAACAACAACACACACACAGAGGTTTTGCATTCACCGGTTGGCATTGATGGCTGACATGAAACAGTGTGTGTACAGAAAGGTAATGTCTCTGAAACGCTGGAACACAATAAGGACAGAAGACTGGAGAGGTAAACAGGGTGTCCCTTTGATATTGCTTGATGTTTCTCATCCCTCCGTCTTATTTATTAGGGAGAGAGGGACGGAGGGATGAGAGAGGAAGATAGAAAGAGAGAGCATGCATGAAAGCCTCATTACACTCATGGGTTTGGATAACCATAAAGATGAACAGACAAACAAACAAAGTCTCCAATGCACATTCATACAGACAGACCCTACACAGTACACACACAGACCCCTATACACTCATGCAGACAGACCCTACACAGTACACACAAACACGCTTACACACATTCATACAGACAGACCCTACACAGTACACACACAGACCCCTACACACACATTCATACAGACAGACCCTACACAGTACACACAAACACCCTTACACACACTCATACAGACAGAACCTACACAGTACACACAAACACCCTTACACACACTCATACAGACAGACCCTACACAGTACACACAAACACCCTTACACACACTCATACAGACAGACCCTACACAGTACACACAAACACCCTTACACACACTCATACAGACAGACCCTACACAGTACACACAAACACCCTTACACACACTCATACAGACAGACCCTACACAGTACACACAAACCACCTTACACACACTCATACAGACAGACCCTACAAGGTACACAAAAAACCCTTACACACATTCATACAGACAGACCCTACACAGTACACAAAAAACCCTTACACACATTCATACAGACAGACCCTACACAGTACACAAAAAACCCTTACACACATTCATACAGACAGACCCTACACAGTACACAAAAAACCCTTACACACATTCATACAGACAGACCCTACACAGTACACAAAAACCCTTACACACATTCATACAGACAGACCCTACACAGTACACACAAACCACCTTACACACATTCATACAGACAGACCCTACACAGTACACAAAAAACCCTTACACACATTCATACAGACAGACCCTACACAGTACACAAAAAACCCTTACACACATTCATACAGACAGACCCTACACAGTACACAAAAAACCCTTACACACATTCATACAGACAGACCCTACACAGTACACAAAAAACCATTACACACATCCATACAGACAGACCCTACACAGTACACACAAACACCCTTACACACATTCATACAGACAGACCCTACACAGTACACACAAAAACCCTTACACACATTCATACAGACAAACCCTACACAGTACACACAAAAACCCTTACACACATTCATACAGACAGACCCTACACAGTACACACAAACACCCTTACACACATTCATACAGACAGACCCTACACAGTACACACAAACAACCCTTACACGCATTCATACAGACAAACCCTACACAGTACACACAAACAACCCTTACACACATTCATACAGACAGACCCTACACAGTACACACAAACACCCTTACACACATTCATACAGACAGACCCTACACAGTACACACAAACAACCCTTACACACATTCATACAGACAGACCCTACACAGTACACACAAACACCCTTACACACATTCATACAGACAGACCCTACACAGTACACACAAAAAACCCTTACACACATTCATACAGACAGACCCTACACAGTACACACAAAAAACCCTTACACACATTCATACAGACAGACCCTACACAGTACACACAAAAAACCCTTACACACATTCATACAGACAGACCCTACACAGTACACAAAAAAAAAAACGTACACACATTCATACAGACAGACCCTACACAGTACACACAAAAACCCTTACACACATTCATACAGACAGACCCTACACAGTACACACAAAAACCCTTACACACATTCATACAGACAGACCCTACACAGTACACACAAAAACCCTTACACACATTCATACAGACAGACCCTACACAGTACACACAAAAAAACCTTACACACATTCATACAGACAGACCATACACAGTACACACAAAAAACCCTTACACACATTCATACAGACAGACCCTACACAGTACACACAAAAAACCCTTACACACATTCATACAGACAGACCCTACACCGTACACACAAAAAACCCTTACACACATTCATAGAGACAGACCCTACACAGTACACACAAACACCCTTACACACACTCATAGAGACAGACCCTATACAGTACACACACAGATCCCTATACACTCATACAGACAGACCCTACACAGTACACAAAAACACCCTTACACAACAATTATAGAGACAGACCCTACACAGTACACACAAAAACCCTTACACACATTCATACAGACAGACCCTACACAGTACACACAAAAAACCCTTACACACATTCATAGAGACAGACCCTACACAGTACACACAAACACCCTTACACAACAATTATAGAGACAGACCCTACACAGTACACACAAGCACCCTTACACACACTCATAGAGACAGACCCTATACAGTACACAAACAGATCCCTATACACTCATACAGACAGACCCTACACAGTACACACAAAAAACCCTTACACACACTCATAGAGACAGACCCTATACAGTACACACAAACACCCTTACACACACTCATAGAGACAGACCCTATACAGTACACACACAGATCCCTATACACTCATACAGACCGAACCTATACAGTACACATACAGACCCCTACACACATTCATACAGACAGACCCTACACAGTACACACACAGACCCCTACACACACTCATACAGACAGACCCTACACAGTACAAACACAGACCCCTATACACTCATACAAACAGACCCTATACAGTACACACACAAACACCCTTACACACACTCATACAGACAGACCCTACACAGTACACACAAACACCCCTACACACATTCATACAGACAGACCCTACACAGTACACACAAAAAACCTTACACACTCATGCAGACAGACCCTACACAGTACACATACAGACCCTTATACAATCATACAGACAGACCCTATACAGTACACATACAGACCCCTATACATTCATACAGACAGACCCTACACAGTACACATACAGACCCCTATACAATCATACAGACAGACCCTATACAGTAAACACACAGACCCCTATACACTCATACAGACAGACCCTATACAGTACACACACAAACACCCTTACATACACTCATACAGACAGACCCTATACAGTACACACACAGACTCCTATACATTCATACAGACAGACCCTACACAGTACACACACACACAGCCTTACACACACTCATAGAGACAGAACCTATACAGTCCACATACAGACCCCTATACACTCATACAGACAGACCCTATACAGTACACACACAAACACCCTTACATACACTCATACAGACAGACCCTATACAGTACACACACAGACTCCTATACATTCATACAGACAGACCCTACACAGTACACACACACACACAGCCTTACACACACTCATAGAGACAGAACCTATACAGTCCACATACAGACCCCTATACACTCATACAGACAGACCCTATACAGTACACACACAGACCCCTATACATTCATACAGACAGACCCTACACAGTACACACAAACACCCTCACACACTCATACAGGCAGACCCTATACAGTACACATACAGACCCCTACACACATTCATACAGACATACCCTACACAGTACACACACAGACCCCTATACACTCATTCAGACAGACCCTACAAAGTACACACACAGACCCCTACACACACATACAGACAGACCCTACACAGTACACACAGACCCCTATACACTCATACATACAGACCCTACACAGTACACACACAGACCCCTACACACACTCATACAGACAGACCCTACACAGTACACACACAGACCCCTACACACACTCATACAGACAGACCCTACACAGTACAAACACAGACCCCTATGCACTCATACAGACAGACACTATACAGTACACATACAGACCCCTACACATTCATACAGACATACCCTATACAGTACACATACAGACCCCTATACACTCATACAGACAGACCCTACACAGTACACACAGACCCCTATACACTCATACATACAGACCCTACACAGTACACACACAGACCCCTACACACACTCATACAGACAGACCCTACACAGTACACACACAGACCCCTACACACACACATACAGACAGACCCTACACAGTACACACACAGACCCCTACACACACTCATACAGACAGACCCTACACAGTACAAACACAGACCCCTATGCACTCATACAGACAGACACTATACAGTACACATACAGACCCCTACACATTCATACAGACATACCCTATACAGTACACATACAGACCCCTATACACTCATACAGACAGACCCTACACAGTACACACACAGACCCCTATAAACTCATACAGACAGACCTTACACAGTACACACACAGACCCCTATATACTCATACAGACAGACCCTACACGGTACACACAAACACCCTTACACACACTCATAGAGACAGACCCTATACAGTACACACACAGACCCCTATACACTCATACAGACAGACCCTATACAGTACACACAAAGACCACTATACACTCAAACAGACAGACCCTATACAGTACACACACAGACCCCTATACACTCATACAGACAGACCCTACACATTACACATACAGACCCCTACACACATTCATACAGACAGACCCTACACAGTACACACACATACCCCTATACACTCATACAGACAGACCCTATACAGTACACCCCCACCCCTATACACTCAAACAGACAGACCCTATACAGTACACACACAGACCCCTATACACTCATACAGACAGACCCTATACAGTACACATACAGACCCCTACACACATTCATACAGAATGACCCTACACAGGACACACACAGACCCCTACACACACTAATATAGACAGACCCTATACAGTACACATACAGACCCCTACACACATTCATACAGACAGACCCTACACAGTTCACACAGATCCCTATACACTCATACAGACAGACCCTACACAGTACACACACAGACCCCTACACACACTCATACAGACAGACCCTACACAGTACACACACAGACCCCTACACACACTCATACATACAGACCCTACACAGTACACACAAACACCCTTACACACATTCATACAGACAGACCCTACACAATACACACACAGACCCCTATACACTCATACAGACAGACCCTACAGAGTACACACACAGACCCCTATACACTCATACAGACAGATCCCAGTGTCAGTGTGTCTGTTAACAGATCCTAGATCCCAGGGCTGCCACATTTATATCTGTTGATGTTTACACAGGCAGCCAGTCAGCCAGAGAGATAAGGCCTCCTCATTCCAAGGCAACTTACACAGGCAGCCAGTCAGGCAGAGAGGTAAGGCCTCCTCATTCCAAGGCCACTTCCACAGGCAGCCAGTCAGGCAGAGAGGTAAGGCCTTCTCATTCCAAGGCAACTTCCACAGGCAGCCAGTCAGGCAGAGAGGTAAGGCCTCCTCATTCCCAGGCCACTTCCACAGGCAGCCAGTCAGGCAGAGAGGTAAGGCCTCCTCATTCCCAGGCCACTTCCACAGGCAGCCAGTCAGGCAGAGAGGTAAGGCCTCCTCATTCCAAGGCAACTTCCACAGGCAGCCAGTCAGGCAGAGAGGTAAGGCCTCCTCATTCCCAGGCCACTTCCACAGGCAGCCAGTCAGGCAGAGAGGTAAGGCCTCCTGATTCCCAGGCCACTTCCATAGGGCAGACAGTCATAGGCAGAGAGGTAAGTCCTCCTGATTCCAAGGCAACTTCCACAGGCAGCCAGTCAGGCAGAGAGGTAAGGCCTTCTCATTCCAAGGCAACTTCCACAGGCAGCCAGTCAGGCAGAGAGGTAAGGCCTCCTCATTCCAAGGCAACTTCCACAGGCAGCCAGTCAGGCAGAGAGGTAAGGCCTCCTCATTCCCAGGCCACTTCCACAGGCAGCCAGTCAGGCAGAGAGGTAAGGCCTCCTTATTCCCAGGCCACTTCCATAGGGCAGACAGTCGTAGGCAGAGAGGTAAGGCCTCCTGATTCCAAGGCAACTTCCACAGGCAGCCAGTCAGGCAGAGAGGTAAGGCCTTCTCATTCCAAGGCAACTTCCACAGGCAGCCAGTCAGGCAGAGAGGTAAGGCCTCCTGATTCCCAGGCCACTTCCATAGGGCAAACAGTCGTAGGCTACAGTACCTGAGCTTTGGTGCCACCCTGTTGCCCATGGAGACAAAGACTGCATCTGTAACGGGGGTCAGCGTTTTTAACATCTTAGCTTCCTCCACTGTCCGACTGCCTCGTACTGGGTTCGAATCAGTGATCCTCTGCTTCACAACACACAGGACTGTCCACCTTGACAAAGTGTAAACCAATTGAGCCATGCAAAAGGTCCGCAGGTCACCAGTGTTACAAGTCAGTACTCAACGTCCATCTGTGTCTGAGGACATTGGGAGATGACGGGGGAAACCGTCACTAGAGGCAACAGTGAGCGCTGTTACCTTCAAGTAGGTTTAGGTTTTGCCAGGGTGCTGTGGACGGAGATGGTGGATTGGCATAAACATCTGCCTCTGATTCCAAACGTTGAGTGGTCTCATCAGCAGAGTGAGGGGCAGGATGACGAGGTGCTTATCTCAATGGGACTTCCTGATTTAACAGGATAAATACACATTAAAAAGGAAGAACAAAACATTGGAGGACTGTTGTTGAGTTTCTCTGCTTGGTACACACTGTTCATGTGTACCAAGCCTCTTGGCTACTATCTGTATTTCTCTGTCCCTTTCACTTCCTTCCACCCACTCTGAGGTCAACACCAATATACACCTATACACAATCCCTCTCTCTCTCTCTCTCACTCTCTCTCACTCTCTCTCACTCTCTCACTCTCTCTTACTCTCTCACTCTCTCTCACTCTCTCTCACTCTCTCACTCTCTCTCACTCTCTCACTCTCTCTTACTCTCTCGCTCTCTCTTTCTCTCTCTCTCTCTCACTCTCTATCGCTCTCTTTCTCCATTCCTCCCTTCCTCCCTCCCAACAGACAGATAAGAGGCTCTGAGCACAATCCCACAGCAGCCCCTCGGGTGGCAGGTAGCCAAGTGGTTAGAGCGTTGGGCCAGTAGTCCCAAGGCTGACAAAGTAAACATCTGTTGTTCTGCCCCTGAACAAGGCAGTTAACCCACTGTTCCTAGGCCGTCATTGTGAATATGAATTTGTTCTTAACTGACTTGCCGAGTTAAATAAAGGTTCAATAAAAAATAACCATCCACCTATGTTGTCTCTGGTTCACTGGAAGGTAGTAGCAGCTACTCAACAGAGTCTGACCCTGTGCCAAAAATAACCATCCACCTATGTTGTCTCTGGTTCACTGGAAGGTAGTAGCAGCTACTCAACAGAGTCTGACCCTGTGCCAAAAATAACCATCCACCTATGTTGTCTCTGGTTCACTGGAAGGTAGTAGCAGCTACTCAACAGAGTCTGACCCTGTGCCAAAAATAACCATCCACCTATGTTGTCTCTGGTTCACTGGAAGGTAGTAGCAGCTACTCAACAGAGTCTGACCCTGTGCCAAAAATAACCATCCACCTATGTTGTCTCTGGTTCACTGGAAGGTAGTAGCAGCTACTCAACAGGGTCTGACCCTGTGCCAAAAATAACCATCCACCTATGTTGTCTCTGGTTCACTGGAAGGTAGTAGCAGCTACTCAACAGAGTCTGACCCTGTGCCAAACATAACCACTACTACCAAACGTTTATCATATTTAGAAATATGTAATATAAGATAATGTTAGTAAAAACCATGAAATATATCCAGTAATGACCACATTTGATACCTTTACATGATGCAAAAACCTGGCAACTGTTTTGTTAAATGTGTGGAGTTCAGAGCCAGAAGCAGACATCAGAGAGAGAGAGCTGCAGAGTGCCAGCACACCTGGCTGAGGTGACCTCTGACCTCTCCCTTAGACCTCACCGCTGAGCCTAGAAAAACAGGAAGTAAATAAATTACGACCGGGCGCGGGGAGCAGTCTGTGCTGCTCAGGATGGATCGATGGTGTTTCATCTGCTCCCAAACAGGAAAACAGAACCAATCGGGCCTCATAGAACGTCTTGACTGCATCTCACATGGCCCTGGTAAAAAGTAGTGCCCTGTAGGGAACAGGAAGCCATTTTGGAAGCTACCCTTGTGAATCCATATGCTGTCTGGGGTTAGTCAACTGTTCTACTTGTTAGAGCATGAGAAATGACAAAGTAAACACACACAGATAGCTGTTTACAATGAACAACTGATCTTTAACACGTTCATCGTCTTCTAACGTCTTTGTCTATTTGTTTTAGATTTGCTCAAAACATTTGTCTTAAACATTGAGTCAGTGTGTACAGCAGAACAGTGGACGTACAGGACGACACCCACTACTGAGAACATCTGCTTATCAAACTGTGCTGCATGAGCCATGGAGATGAACAGGAGTGAGGTGGTTTGTATAGAGGAGAATATAATGGAAACAGGTGGAGGGATGGTCCCTCTGGTCCAGACTGAGTGGGAAAAGGTACCTTGGGTAAATATTGGAATGGGGACAGATACACGTAACACAAGCATGCAAGCATGCAACACACACACACACACACACACACACACACACACACACACACACACACACACACACACACACACACACACACACACACACACACACACACACACACACACACACACACACACACACACACACTCACTGGAAAAAGCTGTCATTAGGGCAGGGATGAACTCTGCAGCTCTCTCTTCTTTACACCCCTCTCTCTTTCTACCTCCATCCCCATCGCTCTCTACCTCAAATCAAATCAAATCAAATTTATTTATATAGCCCTTTGTACATCAGCTGATATCTCAAAGTGCTATACAGAAATCCAGCCTAAAACCCCAAACAGCAAGCAATGCAGGTGTAGAAGCACGGTGGCTAGGAAAAACTCCCTAGAAAAGCCAAAACCTAGGAAGAAACCTAGAGAGGAACCAGGCTATGTGGGGTGGCCAGTCCTCTTCTGGCTGTGCCGGGTGGAGATTATAACAGAACATGGCCAAGATGTTCAAATGTTCATAAATGACCAGCATGGTCGTATAATAATAAGGCAGAACAGTTGAAACTGGAGCAGCAGCACGGCCAGGTGGACTGGGGACAGCAAGGAGTCATCATGTCAGGTAGTCCTGGGGCATGGTCCTAGGGCTCAGGTCCTCCGAGAGAGAGAGAGAGAGAGAGAGAGAAAGAGAGAATTAGAGAACGCACACTTAGAATCACACAGGACACCGAATAGGACAGGAGAGGTACTCCAGATATAACAAACTGACCCTAGCCCCCCGACACATTAACTACTGCAGCATAAATACTGGAGGCTGAGACAGGAGGAGTCAGGAGACACTATGGCCCCATCCGAGGACACCCCCAGACAGGGCCAAACAGGAAGGATATAACCCCACCCACTTTGCCAAAGCACAGCCCCCACACCACTAGAGGGATATCTTCAACCACCAACTTACCATCCTGAGACAAGGCTGAGTATAGCCCACAAAGAACTCCGCCATGGCACAACCCAAGGGGGGGCGCCATCCCAGACAGGATGACCACATCAGTGAATCAACCCACTCAGGTGACGCACCCCTTCCAGGGACGGCAAGGGAGAGCCCCAGTAAGCCAGTGACTCAGCCCCTGTAATAGGGTTAGAGGCAGAGAATCCCAGTGGGAAGAGGGGAACCGGCCAGGCAGAGACAGCAAGGGCGGTTCGTTGCTCCAGAGCCTTTCCGTTCACCTTCCCACTCCTGGGCCAGACTACACTCAATCATATGACCCACTGAAGAGATAAGTCTTCAGTAAGGACTTAAAGGTTGAGACCGAGTTTGCGTCTCTGACATGGGTAGGCAGACCGTTCCATAAAAATGGAGCTCTATAGGAGAAAGCCCTGCCTCCAGCTGTTTGCTTAGAAATTCTAGGGACAATTAGGAGGCCTGCGTCTTGTGACCGTAGCATACGTGTAGGTATGTACGGCAGGACCAAATCAGAGAGATAGGTAGGAGCAAGCCCATGTAATGCTTTGTAGGTTAGCAGTAAAACCTTGAAATCAGCCCTTGCTTTGACAGGAAGCCAGTGTAGAGAGGCTAGCACTGGAGTAATATGATCAAATTTTTTGGTTCTAGTCAGAATTCGAGCAGCCGTATTTAGTACTAACTGAAGTTTATTTAGTGCTTTATCCGGGTAGCCGGAAAGTAGAGCATTGCAGTAGTCTAACCTAGAAGTGACAAAAGCATGGATTAATTTTTCTGCATCATTTTTGGACAGAAAGTTTCTGATTTTTGCAATGTTACGTAGATGGAAAAAAAGCTGTCCTTGAAATGGTCTTGATATGTTCTTCAAAAGAGAGATCAGGGTCCAGAGTAACGCCGAGGTCCTTCACAGTTTTATTTGAGACGACTGTACAACAATTAAGATTAATTGTCAGATTCAACAGAAGATCTCTTTGTTTCTTGGGACCTAGAACAAGCATCTCTGTTTTGTCCGAGTTTAAAAGTAGAAAGTTTGCAGCCATCCACTTCCTTATGTCTGAAACACATGCTTCATCCCCCTCTCTCTCTCTACCTCATCCCACTTCACTCTCTACCTCCTTCCACCTCTTTCTCTCTACCTCCATCCCCATTACTCTCTACCTCCATGCCCCTCTCTCTCTACCTCCATCCCCATCGCTCTCTACCTCCATCCCCATCGCTCTCTACCTCCATCCCCCGCTCTCTCTCTACCTCATCCCCCTTCGCTCTCTACCTCCTTCCACCTCTCTCTCTACCTCCACCCCCTCTCTCTCTACCTCCATCCACCTCTCTATCTACCTCCATCCCCATCTCTCTCTATACCTCCATCCCCATCGCACTCTACCTCCATCCCCCTCTCTCTCTCTACCTCCATCCCCCTCTCTGTCTCTACCTCCATCAACATCGCTCTCTACCTCCATCCCCCTCTCTCTCTACCTCCATCCCCATCACTTACTACCTCCACCCCCCACTCTCTTTACCTCATCCCTCTCTCTCTACCTCCATCCCACTCTCTCTCTACCTCCATCCCCATTGCTCTCTACCTCCATCCCCCTCTCTTTACCTCATCCCTCTCTCTCTACCTCCATCCCCCTCTCTCTCTACCTCCATCCCCATCGCTCTCTACCTCCATCCGCCTCTCTCTTTACCTCATCCCTCTCATTCTACCTCCATCCCCCTCTCTCTCTACCTCCATCCCCATCGCTCTCTACCTCCATCCCCCTCTCTCTCTCTACCTCCATCCCCATCGCTCTCTACCTCCATCCGCCTCTCTCTCTACCTCATCCCACTTCACTCTCTACCTCCTTCCACCTCTTTCTCTCTACCTCCATCCCCATTACTCTCTACCTCCATGCCCCTCTCTCTCTACCTCCATCCCCATCGCTCTCTACCTCCATCCCCATCGCTCTCTACCTCCATCCCCCGCTCTCTCTCTACCTCATCCCCCTTCGCTCTCTACCTCCTTCCACCTCTCTCTCTACCTCCACCCCCTCTCTCTCTACCTCCATCCACCTCTCTATCTACCTCCATCCCCATCTCTCTCTATACCTCCATCCCCATCACACTCTACCTCCATCCCCCTCTCTCTCTCTACCTCCATCCCCCTCTCTGTCTCTACCTCCATCAACATCGCTCTCTACCTCCATCCCCCTCTCTCTACCTCCATCCCCATCACTTACTACCTCCACCCCCACTCTCTTTACCTCATCCCTCTCTCTCTACCTCCATCCCACTCTCTCTCTACCTCCATCCCCATTGCTCTCTACCTCCATCCCCCTCTCTTTACCTCATCCCTCTCTCTCTACCTCCATCCCCCTCTCTCTCTCTACCTCCATCCCCATCGCTCTCTACCTCCATCCGCCTCTCTCTTTACCTCATCCCTCTCATTCTACCTCCATCCCCCTCTCTCTCTCTACCTCCATCCCCATCGCTCTCTACCTCCATCCCCCTCTCTCGTTACCTCATCCCTCTCTCTCTCTACCTCCATCCCCCTCTCTCTCTCTACCTCAATCCCCATCGCTCTTTACCTCCATCCCACTCTCTTTACCTCATCCCTCTCTCTCTCTCTACCTCCATCCCCCTCTCTCTCTCTACCCCCATCCCCCTCTCTCTCTACCTCCATCCCCCTCTCTCTCTCTCTGTTCCACCAACCCCTCTCTCTCTAACTCCATCCCTCTCTCTCTACCTCCATCCCCATCTCTCTCTACCTCCATCCCCTCTCTCTTTACCTTCATCCACCTCTCTCTTTAACTCCATTCCCCTCTCTCTCTACCTCCATCTCTTTCTCTCTACCTCCATCCCCCTCTCTCTCTCTCTCTACCTCCATCCCCCTTCTCTCTCTACCTCCATCCCCCTCTCTCTCTACCTCCATCCCCCTCTCTCTTTAACTCCATCCCCCTCTCTCTCTACCTCCATCCCCCTCTCTCTTTAACTCCATCCCCCTCTCTCTCTACCTCCATCCCCCTCTCTCTTTAACTCCATCCCCCTCTCTCTCTCTACCTCCATCCCCCTCTCTCTCTACCTCCATCCCCCTCTCTCTTTAACTCCATCCCCCTCTCTCTACCTCCATACCCCTCTCTCTTTAACTCCATCACCCTCTTTCTCTTCTCACTACACTCTATTCTTATATATTACCCAGATCCACTCAATTTCATTCTCTCATATTTGCTCTCCCCTATTCTCTTTTTACTTCCATCTCTTGCCAAGCTCTCCCTGCTCTCTCCCTCTCCCCACCTACACCCACCCCGTTTCTGTTTCTGCCCCCTCCCTCCCAGCACCTCCACCCCTACCTACCACTCTCTCTCCCTCTCTTTCTCTTCCTCTCCCCCTTCCCAGCACCTCCACCCCTACCTACCACTCTCTCTCCCTCTCTTTCTCTTCCTCTCCCCCTTTCCCAGCACCTCCACCCCTACCTACCACTCTCTCCCCCTGTTTCTCTTCCTCTCCCCCTTCCCAGCACCTCCACCCCTACCTACCACTCTCTCTCCCTCTCTTTCTCTCCCTCTCCCCCCTTCCCAGCATTTCCACCACTACCTCTCTCTCATTCTCAAAATCTGAACTACCCCTCTGCATTAGAGTGTTTGGCTAGTAACCGAAAGGTTGCTATTTTGAATCCAAAAGGTGAAAAAAACATGTTGATGTGCTCTTGAGCAAGGCACATAACCCCAATTGCTCCGGGGTTGCTGTTGATAATGGGCGTGATGCCACTCTCCGAAGGTGTCTCAGGGGATTTGGGATAAGCAAAAAACACATATCCAATTCGCATATTAATGACACTTGTACTTGTGTGAAATACCCACCTAATTATTATTTAAACTCTGGGTCTGATTACAGAAAGAGCAATATGAACTGAATCTCATAGATCACACTGTATTTCTACACTACACTATGAAACAATTGCAGTTGCAGTTCATATAAAGGAAATCAGTCAATTGAATTTAGGCCCTAATCTATGGATTTCACATGACTGGGAATACAGATATGCATCTGTTGGTCACAGATATCTTTAAAAAACGTAGTGGAGTAATTCCGAAAACCAGTCAGTATCTGGTGTGACCACCATGCAGTGCAACATATGTCCTTCTCATAGAGTTGATCAGGTCTGTTGATTGTGGGCTGTGGAAACTTGTCCCATTCCTCTTCAATGGCTGTGCGAAGTTGCTGGATATAGGAGGGAACTGGAACACGCTGCCATACACAGAAAATCCAGAGCATCCCAAACATGCTATGTGGTGAGTATGCAGGGACATGTTCAGCTTCCAGGAACTGTTGACAGGTCATTGCGACAAGGGGCAGTGCTTCATCATGCTGAAACATGAGGAGATGGCTGCGGATGAATGGCACCACAATGGCACCTCAGGATAATCATCACAGTAGCTCTGTGCATTCAAATTGCCATTGATAAAATGCAATTGTGTTCATTGTCTGTAGCTTATGCCTGTCCATACCATAACCCCAATGCCACGATGGGGAACTCTGTTCACAACGTTGACATCAGCAAATCACTCGCCCACACAATGCCATACACGCTGTCTTCCATCTGACCTGCACAGTTGAACTGGGATTCATCTGTGAAGAGCACACTTCTCCAGTGTGCCAGTGGTCATCGAAGGGGAGCATTTACCCACTGAAGTTGGCTACAACACTGAACTGCAGTCAGGTCAAGACCCTGGTGAGGACGACGATCAAGCAGTTGAGTTTCCCTGAGACGGTTTCTGACAGTTTATTCAGAAATTCTTCAGTTGTGCAAACCCATAGTTTTATCAGCTGTCCAGGTGGCTGGTCTCAGACGATACTGGAGGTGAAGAAGCCAGATGTGGAGGTCCTGGGCTGGCATGGTTACACGTGGTCTGCGGTTGTGAGGCCAGTTGGATGTACTGACAAATTCTCTAAAATGACATTGGAGGCAGCTTAAGGTAGAGAAATTAACATTAAATTATCTGGCAACAACTCTGGTGGACATTCCTGCAGTCGGCATGCCATTTGCATGCTCCCTCAAAACTTGAGACATCTGTGCCATTGTGTAGTGTGACAAAACTGCACATTTTAGTATGGCCTTTTATTTCCCCCAGCACAAGGTGCACCTGTGTAATGATCATGCTGTTTCATCAGCTTCTTGAAATGACACACCTGTCAGGTGGATGGATTTTCTTGGAAAAGGATAAATGCTCACTAACAGTGATGTATACGAATTTGTGCACAAAATGTGAAAGAAATACATTTTTTGTGCATATGGACATTTCTGGGATCTTTTATTTCAGCTCATGAAACATGAGACCAACACTTTACATGTGCATTTATATTTTTGTTTAGCATAGATAGGACTGATAAGCCGTAAGGTAGATCAGATAAATGACTGACTGTCCATCTAGATAAAGTCCATCCTATTGATGATATAAGGAAGCAATATAGGCTGGTGACATTAGGGTCAATACAGAGAGGAAGAGGACAGGGGTGGGGGGCGGTAGAAATGTGAGGTCGTTGTCAATCATGCATGCACGCACACACACACACACACACACACACACACACACACACACACACACACACACACACACACACACACACACACACACACACACACACACACACACACACACACACACACACACACACACACACACTATAAATCGGGGGAATTTACAGGGGGAGGTCTGTTGACTGACAGAACAAATGAGGGGTTATCGATTTGAGATCAGAGGGAATGATGTGGTTTACAGGGGTCACATCTAAACAGGAACATTAAAATACCATTCTAGGCTACTGTAGGAGCAAGATGATGGACAGACCAATAGTCACAATATCAACCCACTGCTATCAACACAAATGTAGGTTATGGCTGAGCACTGATATTTGTGTTCCATTTTATGTGGCAAGAAAACTAAATGTGATGAAATGCTGATGATGACATGAGGAAAGATGGAATGATTTGGTGGTGATGTGGAAAAAGAGGGGAAACACAAGTAAGAAGGAGAGAACGTCTGTGTTGACAAGAAGAGATAGTAAAGGAGGAAAGAGGAGAAAAATGTGAAAGCGGCCAGTAAGTATGTAATATAGTAGATAAAGACAGACAGAGAGAGAGAGAGAGAGAGAGAGAGAGAGAGAGAGAGAGAGAGAGAGAGAGCAACACAATTAGACCCAACCAAATCATGAGAAAACAAAAAGATAATTACTTGACACATTGGAAAGATTATACATAAAAACGGAGTAAACGAGAATTCAATTTGGCCCCAAACAGAGAGTACACAGTGGCAGAATACCTGACCACCGTGACTGACCCAAATTTAAGGAAATCTTTGACTACGTAGAGACTCAGTAGTGAGCATAGCCTTGCTATTGAGAAAGGCCGCCGAAGGCAGACCTGGCCCTCAAGAGGAGACAAGCTATGTGCACACTGTCAACAAAATTATGTGGAAACTGAGCTGCACTTCCTGACCTCCTGCCAAATGTATGACCATATTAGAGATATGTATTTCCCTCAGATTACACAGACCCACAAAGAATTTGAAAACACATCACATTTTGATAAACTCCCATATCTACTGGGTGAAATACCACTGTGTGCCATCACAGCAGCAAGATGTGTGACCTGTTGCCACAAGAAAAGGGCAACCAGTGAAGAACAAACACCACTGTAAATACAACCCATATTTATGTTTATTTATTTTCCCTTTTGTACTTGAACTATTTGCAGATCTTTATAGCACTATATATAGACATAATATGACATTTGTAATGTCTCGATTTTTTGGGAACTTTTGAGAGTGCAATGCTTACTGAACATTTTTTATTGTTTATTTCACTTTTGTTTATTATCTATTTCACTTGCTTTGGGAATGTAAACATGTGTTTCCTATGACAATGAAGCTTTTAGAATTGAATTTAAATCGAGAGAGAGAGAGATAGAGAGAGAGATTGTGTATAGGTGTATATTGGTGTTGACCTCAGAGTGGGTGGAAGGAAGTGAAAGGGACAGAGAAATACAAATAGTAGCCAAGAGGCTATGTTTCTCTGTTTAGCTGTCTTCTTGCTTTTCCATTCAGAGAGAGAGAGAGAGAGAGAGAGATAGAGAGATAGTGAGAGGGAGAGAGAGAGAGAGAAAGAGAGAGAGAAAGAGATAGTGAGAGAGAGAGAGAGAGAGAGAGAGATAGTGAGAGAGAGATAGAGAGAGGGAGAGAGAGAGAGATAGTGAGAGAGATAGAGAGAGGGAGAGAGAGAGAGAGAGAGAGAGAGAGAGAAAGAGATAGTGAGAGAGAGAGGGAGAGAGAGAGAGAGAGAGAGAGAGATAGTGAAGAAGGAAGGTGTATGGTATAGGTGTAGTGTATTGGTGTAATGTATGGGTGTAGTGTATTGGTGTAGTGTATGGGTGTAGTGTATTGGTGTAATGTATGGGTGTAGTGTATTGGTGTAGTGTATGTGTGTAGTGTATTGGTGTAGTGTATGGGTGTAGTGTATTGGTGTAGTGTATTGGTGTAGTGTATTGGTGAAATGTATTGGTGTAGTGTATGGGTGCAGTGTATGGGTGTAGTGTGGTGTATGGGTGTAGTGTATTGGTGTAGTGTATTGGTATATTATATGGGTGCAGTGTATTGGTGTAGTGTATTGGTGTAGTGTATTGGTATAGTGTATGGGTGCAGTGTATGGGTGTAGTGTGGTGTATGTGTGTATTTTATTTGTGTAGTGTATTGGTGCAGTACAGGTATTCCCAAACTGGGGTACGCACAATGCCATCGGGGGTACACCAAATAAAAATGTAATTCACATGAATATATATATATTTTTTTCTTCACATTTTCAAACAGTACATTGTCCAACTGGGCTATACATTTGGGTGAGTTTTTTTAATCACCTGAGTAGCCTCGTTTCATTGCCAAAAATAAAATTTAAACATCTAGGGTACAGGGAAATAACAACACAATGTGTCAAATACAGGTAGCCTAGTCAAATAATTAACATCCAATCACGTTAACTGTTACTCTCTCTGTAACGCCCGGGGTGGAGTGGAGGAAGAAGTCAGGCGCAGGAAGCAGAGAGTTCAGGGTAGCGCTACTTTTAATGCACCACAACGGTGAAAAGACGCCAACCCAAACAAATTCCCCAAACACGGGGAACTTAAACAGTCCAGCAAAATACAAACACACGGACAACCGTGACCTACAGCCGTGACCTACAGCCGTATACACACGTACACTGAAATAATCCCGCACAACCAGCAGGCGGGCCGGCTGGTAAATAAAGCCCAACCAATTAACCTAAACTAAACACAGGTGCAACTAATAAACAGAAAAGGTGGAAAAGGGTTCAGTGGCAGCTAGTAGGCCGGTGATGACGACTGCCGAGCGCCACCCGAACAGGAAGGGGAGCCACCGTCAGTAGGAGTCGTGACACTCTCACGAGAAAACGTCAGTCTTGCGCAGATATTTAGAAACGAAACACAACAATTAAAAAAATATGCCACAGGAGTTTTTTGAGAATAAATGACTTTCGAGTAGTAAGACGTATAAAAGCAACAGATGCCATTAATAAGAAGGGTCTAGAAGCGTCTTATATGGTGAGCTACCAAGTGGCTCGGACTTGCAAGCACCATACTATTGTGGAGGACTTCATTCTTCCTGCTGCCCCAGGTATGGCTGGGACAATGCTGAGGGGAAAAGGCCAAAGAAAACTATACAGACAATGTCTTCATCAAACAACACTGTTTCATGACACATCAGTGACATGGCAGGAGATGTTCTGAAACAATTACTGCTTCATATACAAGCCAGTGAATTCTATGCATTACAGCTGGATGAGTCAACAGACGTGGCGGGCCTGGCACACCTCCTGGTATATATCTGTTACGTTTATGGGGGGTCAATTAAGGAAGACATTCTCTTCTGCAAACCACTGCAAATCAGGACAACAGGAGAGGATATTTTTAAAGTACTGGACATCAAATGGACTGGTGGTGTAAGGATGTGTTGATATCTGTACGGATGGCGTAAAAGCCTTGACAGGACGACATAGTGGAGTGGTAACACGTGTGCAAGAGGTTGCTCCCGATGCCACTAGGCTACACTGCAGCATCCACCGAGGGGCTCTTGGGTACACTACAGCATCCACCGAGGGGCTCTTGGGTACACTGCAGCATCCACCGAGGGGGGTACTGCAGCATCCACCGAGGGGCTCTTGGGTACACTGCACATCCACCGAGGGGCTCTTGCAGCATCCACCGAGGGGCTCTTGGGTACACTGCAGCATCCACCGAGGGGCTCTTGGGTACACTGCAGCATCCACCGAGGGGCTCTTGGGTACACTGCAGCATCCACCGAGGGGCTCTTGGGCATACACTACAGCATCCACCGAGGGGCTCTTGGGTACACTGCAGCATCCACCGAGGGGCTCTTGGGTACACTGCAGCATCCACCGAGGGGCTTTTCCACCGGGGGCTTTGGTACACTGCAGCATCCACCGAGGGGGGTACTCTTGGTACACTACAGCATCCACCGAGGGGCTCTTGGGTACACTACAGCATCCACCGAGGGGCTATTGGGTACGCTGCAGCATCCACCGAGGGGCTCTTAGGTACACTACAGCATCCACCGAGGGGCTCTTGGGTACACTACAGCATCGACCGAGGGGCTCTTGGGTACGCTGCAGCATCCAACGAGGGGCTCTTAGGTACACTACAGCATCCACCAAGGGGCTCTTGGGTACGCTGCAGCATCCACCGAGGGGCTCTTGGGTACACTACAGCATCCACCGAGGGACTCTTGGGTACACTACAGCATCCACCGAGGGGCTCTTGGGTACCCTACAGCATCCACAGAGGGGCTCTTGGGTACACCACAGCATCCACCGAGGGGCTCTTGGGTACACTGCAGCATCCACCGAGGGGCTCTTGGGCACACTGCATCATCCACGAGAAGCTCTTGGGTACGCTGCAGCATCCACCGAGGGGCTCTTGGGTACACTAGAGCATCCACCGAGGGGCTCTTGGGTACACTACAGCATCCACCGAGGGGCTCTTGGGTACACTACAGCATCCACCGAGGGGCTCTTGGGTACACTGCAGCATCCACCGAGGGGCTCTTGGGCACACTGCATCATCCACGAGAAGCTCTTGGGTACGCTGCAGCATCCACCGAGGGGCTCTTGGGTACACTAGAGCATCCACCGAGGGGCTCTTGGGTACACTACAGCATCCACCGAGGGGCTCTTGGGTACACTACAGCATCCACCGAGGGGCTTTTGGGTACGCTGCAGCATCCACCGAGGGGCTCTTAGGTACACTACAGCATCCACCGAGGGGCTCTTGGGTACACTACAGCATCGACCGAGGGGCTCTTGGGTACGCTGCAGCATCCACCGAGGGGCTCTTAGGTACACTACAGCATCCACCGAGGGGCTCTTGGGTACGCTGCAGCATCCACCGAGGGGCTCTTGGGTACACTACAGCATCCACCGAGGGGCTCTTAGGTACCCTACAGCATCCACAGAGGGGCTCTTGGGTACACCACAGCATCCACCGAGGGGCTCTTGGGTACACTACAGCATCCACCGAGGGCTCTTGGGTACACTACAGCATCCACCGAGGGGCTCTTGGGTACACTACAGCATCCACCGAGAGGCTCTTGGGTATACTGCAGCATCCACCGGAAGGCTCTTGAGTACGCTGCAGCATCCACCGAGGGGCTCTTGGGTACACTACAGCATGCACCGAGAGGCTCTTAGGTACACTACAGCATCCACCGAGGGGCTCTTGGGTACACTACAGCATCCACCGAGGGGCTCTTAGGTACACTACAGCATCCACCGAGGGGCTCTTGGGTACACTACAGCATCCACCGAGGGGCTCTTAGGTACACTACAGCATCCACCGAGGGGCTCTTGGGTACACTAAAGCATCGACCGAGGGGCTCTTGGGTACGCTGCAGCATCCAACGAGGGGCTCTTAGGTACACTACAGCATCCACCAAGGGGCTCTTGGGTACGCTGCAGCATCCACCGAGGGCTCTTGGGTACACTACAGCATCCACCGAGGGGCTCTTGGGTACCCTACAGCATCCACAGAGGGGCTCTTGGGTACACCACAGCATCCACCGAGGGGCTCTTGGGTACACTGCAGCATCCACCGAGGGGCTCTTGGGCACACTGCATCATCCACGAGAAGCTCTTGGGTACGCTGCAGCATCCACCGAGGGGCTCTTGGGTACACTACAGCATCCACCGAGGGGCTCTTGGGTACACTACAGCATCCACCGAGGGGCTCTTGGGTACACTACAGCATCCACCGAGGGGCTTTTGGGTACGCTGCAGCATCCACCGAGGGGCTCTTAGGTACACTACAGCATCCACCGAGGGGCTCTTGGGTACACTACAGCATCGACCGAGGGGCTCTTGGGTACGCTGCAGCATCCACCGAGGGGCTCTTAGGTACACTACAGCATCCACTGAGGGGCTCTTGGGTACGCTGCAGCATCCACCGAGGGGCTCTTGGGTACACTACAGCATCCACCGAGGGGCTCTTGGGTACACTACAGCATCCACCGAGGGGCTCTTGGGTACACTACAGCATCCACCGAGAGGCTCTTGGGTATACTGCAGCATCCACCGGAAGGCTCTTGAGTACGCTGCAGCATCCACCGAGGGGCTCTTGGGTACGCTGCAGCATCCACCGAGAAGCTCTTAGGTACACTACAGCATCCACCGAGGGGCTCTTGGGTACACTACAGCATCCACCGAGGGGCTCTTAGGTACACTACAGCATCCACCGAGAGGCTCTTGAGTACACTACAGCATCCACCGAGGGGCTCTTAGGTACACTACAGCATCCACCGAGGGGCTCTTGGGTACACTACAGCATCCACCGAGGGGCTCTTAGGTACACTACAGCATCCACCGAGGGGCTCTTGAGTACGCTGCAGCATCCACCGAGGGGCTCTTGGCTACACTACAGCATCCACCGAGGGGCTCTTAGGTACACTACAGCATCCACCGAGGGGCTCTTGAGTACGCTGCAGCATCCACCGAGGGGCTCTTGAGTACGCTGCAGCATCCACCGAGGGGCTCTTGAGTACGCTGCAGCATCCACCGAGGGGCTCTTGGGTACACTACAGCATCCACCGAGAAGCTCTTGCTGCCAAGGAATACTTGAAAGACGTTTTGGACACTACAGTGAAAATGGTTACATTTTTTAAAGCAAGGCCCCTTGAACTCTCGTGTATTTTCTGCATTATGCAATGATATGGGCAGCGACCATGTAACGCTTTTACAACATACAGAAGTGCGCTAGTTATCAAGGGGCAAAGTATTGACACGTTTAAAAAAAAATGAGAGACGAGCTTAAAGTTTTCTTTACTGACCATAATCTTAACTTGTCTGACCGGCTGCATGATGACTAGTTTCTCACGCGACTGGCCTATCTGGGTGATGCTTTTTCTCACCTGAATGATCTAAATCTAGAATTACAGGGACTCTCCGCAACGATATTCAATGTGCAGGACAAAATTGAGGCTATGGTTAGGAAGTTGGAGCTCTTTTCTGTCTGCATTAACAAGGACAACACACAGGTCTTTCCATCATTGTATGATGTTTTGTGTGCAAATGAACTCAAGGTTACGGACAATGTCAAGTGTGATATAGCGAAGCACCTGAGTGAGCTGGATGCGCAATTACGCAGGTACTTTCCCGAAACGGACGACACAAACAACTGGATTCGTTATCCTTTTCATGCCCTGCCTCCAGTCCACTTACCGATATCTAAACAAGAGAGCCTCATCGAAATTGCAGCAAGCGGTTCTGTGAAAATGTAATTTAATCAGAAGCCACTGCCAGATTTCTGGATTGGGCTGCGCTCAGAGTTTCTTGCCTTGGCAAATTGCACTTTTAAGACACTGATGCCCTTTGCAACCACAGACCTATGTGAGAGTGGATTCTCGATCCTCACAGGCATGAAAACTAAATACAGGCACAGACTGTGTGGAAAATTATTTAAGACTGAGACTCTCTCCAATACAACCCAGCATTGCAGAGTTATGTGCATCATTTCAAGCACAACCTTCTCATGAACCTGTTGTCACACCCTGACCATAGTTTGCTTTGTATGTTTCTATGTTTTGGTTGGTCAGGGTGTGATCTGAGTGGGCATTCTATGTTGGATGTCTTGTTTGTCTATTTCTATGTCTGGCCTGATATGGTTCTCAATCAGAGGCAGGTGTTAGTCATTGTCTCTGATTGGGAACCATATTTAGGTAGCCTGGGTTTCACTGTGTGTTTGTGGGTGATTGTTCCTGTCTCTGTGTTTTGCACCAGATAGGGCTGTTTTTGGTTTTCCACGTTTATTGTTTTGTAGTGTTCGTGTTTATCTTTTTTTATTAAACATGAATCAATATAACCACGCTGCGTTTTGGTCCGCCTCTACTTCACCTAAAGAAAGCCGTTACACCTGTGGTGATTTATTTCACAATTTTTGATGAACAAATAAGGTTTTATATGTAAGATGGCTAAATAATGAGCAAAACTGTTGATTATTATATTATTATTTGTGGCCTGATCCTATAAGAGCTCTATGTCACTTCCCACGAGCCGAGATGTGACAAAAATTCAGTCATTCTTATGTTTAATACATGTATCATATAATGTGTGTGTGTGGCAGGCTTACAATGATGGCAAAAAACAACATTTGAAAGTGCGCTGACCCTGGTACCTGAGGGGGTATGCAGCTGGAGGTTAAATGTTTGAAGGTGTACGGGACAATAAAAAGTTTGGGAACCACTGATGTGGTGTATTAGTGTAATGTATTGGTGTAGTGTATTTGTGTAGTGTATTGGATTGTGTAGTGTATGGGTGTAGTTTATTGTGTAGTGTATGGGTGTCGTGTTTTGGTGTAGTGTATGGGCGTAGTGTGTTGGTGTATTTGTGTAGTGTATGGGTGTCGTGTTTTGGTGTAGTGTGTTGGTGTAGTTTATTGGTGTAGTGTGTTGGTGTAGTGTATGGGTGTAGTGTGTTGGTGTAATGTATTGGTGTAGTGTATTGTATTGGTGTAGTGTATGGGTGTCGTGTTTTGGTGTAGTGTATTGGTGGTGTGTATGGGTGTAGTGTATGGGTGTAGTGTGTTGGTGTAGTGTGTGGGTGTATGGGTGTAGTGTATTGGTGTAGTGTATGGGTGTAGTGTATGGGTGTAGTGTATTGGTGTAGTGTAGTGTATTGGTGTAGTGTAGTGTATTGGTGTAGTGTATTTGGTGTAGTGTATTGTATTGGTGTAGTGTATGGGTGTTGTGTTTTGGTGTAGTGTGTTGGTGTAGTTTATTGGTGTAGTGTGTTGGTGTAGTGTATGGGTGTAATGTATTGGTGTAGTGTATTGTATTGGCGTAGTGTATTGGTGGTGTGTATGGGTGTAGTGTGTTGGTGTAGTGTGTTGGTGTAGTGTATGGGTGTATGGGTGTAGTGTATGGGTGCCGTGTATTGGTGTAGTGTATTGGTGTACTGTAGTGTATTGGTGTACTGTAGTGTATTTGGTGTAGTGTAGTGTATGGGTGTCGTGTTTTGGTGTAGTGTAGTGTATTGGTGTAGTGTAGTGTATTGGTGTAGTGTATTGGATTGGTGTAGTGTATTGGTGTAGTGTATTGGATTGGTGTGGTGTATTGGCGTACTGTATGGGTGCCGTGTTTTGGTATAGTATGTTGGTGTAGTGTATTGTGTTGGTGTAGTGTTTTGGTGTAGTGTATTGGTGTAGAACACTGAGCCACTTGGGAGACTATATGTATAGTAACCTATGTCCATATAAATGTCATATCGCATGTATAGTAATCTATGTCAATGTGAATGTTCATTCACAAATTCCATCGGTGCTTGAGCACCCAGCAAACCTCACAAAAACGTAACAGCTAGTGTTCAGTTGCACTTCAAAGTACATCAGAGAAGCCGACAAATCAAATCAGCTCTTTGTCCTATAGATTATGATTGCATTATGGGACTGGCGATGCAAACAATTGGCTCCTGAGGGATCACATTTCCAGATCTAGCCTAAACACGCGTGACAAGAGCAGGCATGTGACAGCCAATCACACGGTGGAAAGTAGGTTGAGCATAGTGGAGTAGAGGACTGACAGAGAGGAGAGGAGAGGAGAGGAGACTAGAGGAGAGGAGAGGCGAGGCGAGGAGAGGAGACGAGAGGAGAGGAGAGGAGAGGAGAGGAGAGGAGAGGAGAGGAGAGAGGAGAGGAGAGGAGAGGAGAGGAGGAGAGGCGAGGAGAGGCGAGGCGAGGCGAGGAGAGGGGGCGAGGCGAGGAGAGGCGAGGCGAGGCAAGGAGAGGAGACTAGAGGAGAGGAGACTAGAGGAGAGGAGAGGAGAGGAGAGGAGAGGAGGCGAGGCGAGGAGACTAGAGGAGAGGAGAGGCGAGGCGAGGAGAGGAGACTAGATGAGAGGAGAGGAGAGGAATTTTTGTTCGGAAGTCTGAAAAAGCATACAAGTCAGACAGAAACACCAAGTTAGGGCTGTTTACAAAACCCAGCAGCAGAACCAATGGAAACCATACGGTGCAAGAAGGGCAGGGGAGTGTTGTGTGTGTGTGTGTGTGTGTGTGTGTGTGTGTAGAAGGGGGGCTGGCAGGGGGTTCAGAATTCCAATGTAATAGAAAGAAAACGTGCCTAATGTTTTCAAATACACATTTTTCCAAGCAGAATCCAATTAACTCGCATGTATATTTCTCTCGTGGTATGGTCTGGTTTTGCTTCTTCTCTATTCATTCTTCCTTTGCCTCCAAACGATTGCCGCATTTAACATATTTCAACCCATCGTCTGCAGATAAAGCTGTTTTGAATTGCCTTTCATCACATGTGAACAAAAACAGATTCT
This sequence comes from Oncorhynchus tshawytscha, assembly GCF_018296145.1. Lineage (NCBI taxonomy): Eukaryota > Metazoa > Chordata > Actinopteri > Salmoniformes > Salmonidae > Oncorhynchus > Oncorhynchus tshawytscha. The sequence continues at coordinate 43,775,145 of NC_056442.1, forward strand.
TGGTGTCTGGCGCAGCACAGTCCGCCAGGTTTTCTGGGACCTAGATATGAAATAAAACAGTATTAAGTTTATCAAAACCCACAAACCATAAGCACACACACACACACACACACACACGCACACACACACACGCACACACACAGACACACTCCGGCTGTAACACAATCTCCACAAGGTTCCGGGTGAAATAAATCGGTGTCCTTTGCTACAATGCCAGAATGACATTCCATTCAGTGTGCCTTCATATAGTGAAGGAAATCAGCTTTTCTCAGGCCTGGTTTGACTTGGTCAATTTCATGCTTCTCTAATGGAGTGGGAGGAGAAGGAGGAGTATTCATTCGGATGTGTTTGGAAGAGGCTGCCGCGAGTGCCGACACTGAGTTCAACTGTAGGCCTCTCTCCCACTCAATCTCTGACTATGTATGTGCAGGGTGTGTACATTAGTCCATTTTAGTTGTCTTTTTCTCTGTTTCCCACTTCCCTCTCCTCCTTCCCTGTCACTACCAACACTCCAGCTTTTCTCCCTCCCTCCCTCCCTCCCTCCCTCCCTCCCTCCCTCCCTCCCTCTCCCTCCCTCCCTCCCTGTCTCCCTGTCTCCCTGTCTCCCTCCCCTGTCTCCCTCCCTGTCTCCCTCCCTCCCTCTCTGAGTGTCCCCATGTTATTCCCAGTAGGCCAGGGTTGTGAACAGACTGTGTAGATCTCTCCAGGCTATGCGGCTGTGTGTGAGGCTGAGGACGGTGAAGGACACTCTGGAGAATCATGCTGACGATCTGCCTCTTAATGAGGGGAGTAGCCGACCAGGAGATGAGATTCAGATAGAGAGAAATGATGGGGGAGAGAGAGAGAGAGAGAGAGACTGGTAAAAAACAAGGGAGGGGCAGAGAGAGTTTATACATTATATTGTGTAAGTGACTGTATATAACATTATGTGAGTATGGCTGAACATATCAGCATAGTATCTGCAAGTGTACAGTGTCAACACGGTGAACATTACATGTTGATTGCATAATGTGTTTAAAACACGGCGTGACCAAGCTGCCAGCTACTTTCTCAGTCTGTGTAGATATGTGTGGGTGTGGGTGGATTCTGCCACCTCCAGCCTGTGGCAGCTGTATTACTCCTGGGAGCTGTGTAGAGAGGATCAGAATGGGACTTCTCCCAGAAGCTTGGCTGGTGTGTAAAACCTGTGAATTCAGACAGCTGTGGAGAGATGGCCCAGTCTCCGTCTCGAACACTCCCCTGGAGGTGTGCGAGCAGAGAGAGCCTCACCGTTTACATATCAACCTGATTTAGAAGAGAGAGGGAGATAGAGAGGGAGGAAAGGAAGACAAGGAATGATGGGGAGAGATGTAGAAAAAGAGGGCGAGAGAGTGGGGAGAGAAGAGATAGGGAGAGAAAGAGGGATATGGAGAGAGAGAGAGAGAGATAAAGTGTGTGCATGACAGAGAAAGAAGGAAGGAAAGATAAAGTGAGGTGAGTGAGTGAATACAAGCGATTAAGGAATGGTCCAGTGAGAGATCTTCAATTGCATCACATGACAGTATGAGGACAAAAATGGCTGTGTTCCATACACTATCTCTGGTACTTCTCCTTCCTCCCTCCTCCTTCCCCTCCTCCTTACCCTCTCCCCCACTCCTTCCTCCTCCTTACCCTCTACCCCACTCCTTTCTCCCTCTCCCCCTCTTTCCTCCCTCCCTCCTTCCCTCCTCCTCCCCTCCTTTCCCTCTTCCTTCACTCTTCCTCCCCTCCTCCTCCCCTCCTTCTTCCATGCTCCTTCCCTTCAACTTTCCTCCTCCTTCCCTCCTTCTCTCACCTTCACCTCCTGTGTTTTGTCCCTGCAGTAGTCTCCTGTGGCTGGCCCAATCTGTCCTCTCAGTTGTTCCCCGTTCCCCGTGCCAGCTGGCTCTCTATATCGCCCCCCGAGGACAAGACAGGTGTACATGACACACAACACTGAGCATGAGGGGACCTGTGGCACACCACACACACACACACACACACACACACACACACACACACACACACACACACACACACACACACACACACACACACACACACACACACACACACACACACACACACACACACACACATACATGCTGGCACACACACATTAACATTGCACATATGCACACACCTATACTGGCATGCAAACTGAAGCAAGCAAGTACAGCCACACACTGACATCAAGGATACATACATGGGGTGGCAGGTAGCCTATTGGTTAGCATGTTGGGCCAGTAATCGAAAGGTTGCTGAATCGAATCCCAGAGCTGACAAGGTAAAAAATCTGTCGTTCTGCCCCTGAACAAGGCAGTTAAACCACTTCCACGGTAGGCCGTCTTTGTAAAAATATTTTGTTCTTAACTGACTTGCCTAGTTAAATAAAGGTTAAAAAATAAATAAAAACACACGCATGGACATACACAGATTACAGTAACTCACATTGTAAACAGAGCATGCATATTTTCACTTGACACGCCATCATCTCCATCCTCCACTACCAATAACTAGTCTCTGCCAGAGGCCTTCTGATAGAGCAGTACGACCAGCAGGCAGGCCTCCCACTGAGAATCATCATCTATTTATACATCTGAGAGAGAACACTGCCCCTGCTGTGGAATCAATGTGTCTGTGTTAGATCTCTGTCGGTCTGTGTGTGTACACAACCTACGGCCATGGGGAGAAACATCGACATACAGACCCTCCTCCCCAGTCGCTAAGCCTTCAACACACAAGCCAAAGGATGAAGACGAGGTAGAGGAAGAGGAAGTAGGGAAGTAGCTAGAGGCGTTGGATTGATCATTGAGAAAGTAGTGAAGTATGGTGAGAGAAGTGAAGTACGATGAGAGAATTGGGCTCAGGTGATACAGAGGATATCTTGCCTGCAGCTGTTTGGTATTGCTTTAACACCCAGGATGTACTGTCTTGTGTTTTGAGGGCAGTTTTGAGATGAAAAGATAAGGAATGAAAGAGATGAAAATATGAGTGTGAGTGTTATTGTGGTTCCAACTGGCGTCATAGGAGTTCCCAGGGGTGTGGTGTGGAACAGGCTCCTAAATGGGGAAAGCATCGAAATTAGGTTGATGGAGGAATAGCAGTCCTTTGATGGGTATAGGCCAATTCAATTTCCCTGAGAGAAATTAACATTACGATAACATTTAAAGGAAATGCTATCTTAATTGCTGAGGAGGGACCTATCTGATCTGAATCAGCTATAAGTTGATCTGTTCTAGAGGACTTAATGAGATGTACATGTCTGAATCCGGTGTGTGTAAGTTGTTCAAGTAATGGGATCTGTATGGTTAAAGTGAAGCTGATGTGGTTCGGGTACAAGGAACAGGGAACAGGGTACAGGGAACAGGGAACAGGGAACAGGGAACAGGGCTTGGATCTGGTGTGTTGTCAGAGTGGGGGTCATTGAAATGGATGCAATGGGAATTCAGTCTGTGACTCTCTCAGAGCTTAAAGAGGGAATAATTAGATTAGTTTGAGCAATGCAATCAGCATGACTACATTACTGAGAATGATGGGGGGGATGAGGGAGGGGGATGACAAGACGCTGAGACGCAAACTTTTAAGTGTACGCCACGAGTGCCAGTAGAGGGAGGAGGGGCGAGACGGGGCGAGACGGGGGAGACGGGGCGAGACGGGGGGAGACGGGGCGAGATGGGGGGAGACGGGGGGAGACGGAGCGAGACGGGGGGAGACGGGGGGAGAAGAGGGGAGAAATGGGGAGAAACGGGAGGCTTTGTTGACGATCGATAACCACAATGTAAAGTCAGTCAAAACCAAGGCCAGGAAATCGATTAAAAGGTTTTTCAAAAATATACATCACTCCATTTGCCTTTCTCTTGCACTTCTTTCTCTGAAATTAAATTACCAAAATACCCCCAATAAAAATCACAGCAAAGACTATATGGTCCTACAAGACAACTGTTACGAACTGGCTCGTAGCCCATAACAAAGAGGGAGACAACGTGGAGATAAAGAAATGACAAACATATTTATTAAATAAAGTAAACTATATCCAAGTATCAAATGGAGTGTGTAGTCAGTAGTGTAAGTGAGTGGTTGTGTGCATAGATGGTGATAATGACTGGTGTTGAGAGGTGCCAAAACAAATTAACACAAAGAAGCCCCAAATTGCCAAACACCGGAGCCCAGGTGTGTCCCATTTCGCTGACGACCCTCCCGGCTCCGCCCACCGACTTCGCTGACGACATCCATAAGGAAAACAACTCATCAGACAGAGTGGGAGGTGCGTCACAGGGAATACTTCTTTGTTTTGTTCCGCTTTTCTAAACAATAATAAGTGAGTGAGAGAGAGTAAGAAAATAAAGCAAAAATAGATATCTGGGTACTAGAGGAGTGGAGGAGGGGAGGACAGGAGGACTGGAGGACTGGAGGAGTGGAGGAAAGGAGGACTGGAGGAGTGGAGGACTGGAGGAGTGGAGGACAGGAGGACTGGAGGACAGGAGGACTGGAGGACAGGAGGACTGGAGGACTGGAGGACTGGAGGAGTGGAGGACAGGAGGACAGGAGGACTGGAGGACTGGAGGACAGGAGGACTGGAGGACAGGAGGACTGGAGGACTGGAGGACAGGAGGAGTGGAGGACTGGAGGACTGGAGGACAGGAGGACTGGAGGACTGGAGGACAGGAGGACAGGAGGAGTGGAGGACTGGAGGACTGGAGGACAGGAGGACTGGAGGAGTGGAGGACTGGAGGAGTGGAGGACTGGAGGAGTGGAGGACTGCAGGACAGGAGGACTGGAGGACAGGAGGAGTGGAGGACTGGAGGACAGGAGGACTGGAGGAGTGGAGGACTGGAGGACTGGAGGACAGGAGGAGTGGAGGACTGGAGGAGTGGAGGACTGCAGGACAGGAGGACAGGATGAGTGGAGGAGTGGAGGACTGGAGGACTGGAGGACAGGAGGACTGGAGGAGTGGAGGACTGGAGGAGTGGAGTACTGCAGGACAGGAGGACAGGATGAGTGGAGGAGTGGAGGACTGGAGGACAGGAGGACTGGAGGAGTGGAGGACTGGAGAAGTGGAGGACTGGAGGACTGGAGGACAGGAGGACTGGAGGACTGGAGGACTGGAGGAGTGGAGGACTGCAGGACAGGAGGACAGGATGAGTGGAGGAGTGGAGGACTGGAGGACTGGAGGACTGGAGGACAGGAGGACTGGAGGAGTGGAGGACTGGAGGAGTGGAGGACTGCAGGAGTGGAGGACTGGAGGAGTGGAGGACAGGATGACTGGAGGAGGGGAGGACAGGAGGACTGGAGGACAGGAGGACTGGAGGAGTGGAGGACTGGAGGACAGGAGGACAGGATGAGTGGAGGAGTGGAGGACTGGAGGACTGGAGGACAGGAGGAGTGGAGGACTGGAGGAGTGGAGGACTGGAGGAGTGGAGGACTGGAGGACTAGAGGACTGGAGGAGTGGAGGACTGGAGGAGTGGAGGACTGGAGGACTAGAGGAGTGGAGGAGTGGAGGACTGGAGGAGTGGAGGAGTGGAGGACTAGAGGACAGAAGGACTGGAGGACTGGAGGAGAGAAGGACTGGAGGACAGAAGGACTGGAGGACTGGAGGACTGCAGGAGTGGAGGACTCCAGGAGTGGAGGACAGGATGAGTGGAGGAGTGGAGGACTGGAGGACTGGAGGACTGGAGGACAGGAGGACTGGAGGAGTGGAGGACTGGAGGAGTGGAGGACTGCAGGACTGGAGGAGTGGAGGACAGGATGACTGGAGGAGGGGAGGACAGGAGGACTGGAGGACAGGAGGACTGGAGGAGTGGAGGACTGGAGGACAGGAGGACAGGATGAGTGGAGGAGTGGAGGACTGGAGGACTGGAGGACAGGAGGAGTGGAGGACTGGAGGAGTGGAGGACTGGAGGAGGGAGGACTGGAGGACTAGAGGACTGGAGGAGTGGAGGACTGGAGGAGTGGAGGACTGGAGGACTAGAGGAGTGGAGGAGTGGAGGACTGGAGGAGTGGAGGAGTGGAGGACTAGAGGACAGAAGGACTGGAGGACTGGAGGAGAGAAGGACTGGAGGACAGAAGGACTGGAGGACTGGAGGACTGCAGGAGTGGAGGACTCCAGGAGTGGAGGACTGCAGGAGTGGAGGACTGGAGGACTGGAGGAGTGGAGGAGTGGAGGACTGCAGGAGTGGAGGACAGAAGGAGTGGAGAACTAGAGAGGTGGAGAGGTAGGGGGCTAGAGGACACAAGGAGTGGAGGACTGGAGAGGTGGAGAGGTAGAGGACTGGAGGAGTGGAAAAGATGTTGCTGAATGTGCAAGGGGACTATATTTCAGTATTTACCCTCACTACAAACCCAATTACCTCAAATCAGATTCAGTATTAATGCTAACGTCAGGGGATGATTAAGTCTGGCCCAGCGTTCACCAGATTATATTCCCTCTTTTGAGTCTCGCTCCTCCACCCTTTCAACCCTATCCCCTACCTCAGGCCACCCAACCCCAGGCCACTGTGCCCACATCCCTCTGCTTACACAACCTGCAGAGGCCATGCAGAAAGCAACAACAAAAAATGTTTTGTGTGTTTATTTGTTTCTGCTCTGTGCAGCTGAGGTTCTGGGGGAACAGGTTTGGTCGTTTGCCTGTCAGACGAGCATGAAGTCTTTACAAATCGTCCAGACATGCTCATACCCAGGGGACACGTGTACTGTATACATCACCATCACTAGCTCTGTTTGTGAAACATGTTAGTCACACTTTCCAATATTCATTGTCAGTAGTTAACTAATCCTTGGTTTCCTTACAGAAGGTAAATACAGTATTTCCTCTTCTAAATTCAAATAATGAATTCCAGCCTAATAGATTCTATTATCTTAGTAAATGACATCCTGAGAGCTCTGTAGGGAACTTCATGACAAGCTCCTCCTGTGGTTTGACCAACAAGAGGAGGGTGTGTGTGTGTGCATTAGTGCATGCATGCGTCTGTGTGTTCGCCTGCGTGTGAGTGTGTGTGTGTCTGTGTGTGTGTGCATGCATGCATGAGTGCGTGTGTGTGTGGGTGGGTCAGGTATTCTGCATACTCTCTGTGTACTCTCTGTTTAGGGCCAAATAGAATTCTAGTTTGCTCAGTTTTTTTGTTAATTCTTTCCAACGTGTCAAGTAATTATCTTTTTGTTTTCTGATGATTTGGTTGGGTCTAATTGTTTTGCTTGCTGAGGGGACTCTTCTCCAGGTTCATCTCTCTGTAGGTGATGGCTTTTTTGTGGAAGGTTTGGGAATGGCTTCCTTTTAGGTGGTTGTAGAATTTAACATTTCTTTTCTGGATTTTGATAATTAGCGGGTATCTGCTTAAATATGCTCTGCATGCAGTATTTGGTGTTTTACGTTGTACATGCAAATTCTCAATTCAGTGTTTATCCCATTTTGTGAATTCCTTGTTGGTGAGCGGAGCCCAGACCTTACAACCATAAAGGGCAATTGGTTCTAGAACTGATTTAAGTATTTTTTGCCAGATCCAAATTGGTATGTCGGATTTTATTTTCCTTTTGAGGGCTTAGAAGGCCCTTCTTGCATTGCCTCTCAGATCGTTCACAGCTTTGTGGAAGTTACCTGTGGCGCTGATATTTAGGCCAAGGTATGTATTGTTTTTTTGTGTGCTTTAGGGCAATGGTGTCTAGATGGAATTTGTATTTGTGGTCCTGGGAACTGGACCTTTTTTGGAACACCATTATTTTGGTCTTACTGAGATTTACTGTCAGGGCATTTGACTTACAAAACTACATTGATCTGATTTCAGACGTGCTGTTCCTTCTTTTTCCATAGTGTATTTCTGTATTGTTTTAGTGATTCACCATAGTGAAGGCAGAGACTCAGGTTTTCTGGGTCTCTATGTTTTTGGTTGGACAGGTTTCTCAATTTCTTTCTTTGGTTTTTGCATTCTTCATCAAACCATTTGTCATTGTTGTTAATTTTCTTTGGATGTCTACCTGACATGTTTTGATGTGATAGGGAAGCTGAGAGGTATAAACTTTTTAGGTTTTCTACTGCCAAGTTTATACCTTCACTATTACAGTGAAACATTTTGTCCAGGAAGGGATTGCATTTGTTGTTGCCTAATTGTTTTTTGGTAGGTTTCCAAACTATTTTCCTTCCATCTATAGCATTTCTTAATTATTATTATTCAGTTCCTTTGTCTTTAATGCCTCATGATTGAGTATTGCTCTTTTCAAGTAGACAGTGATTTTGCTGTGATCTGATAGGGCTGTCAGTGAGCTGACTGTGAACGCTCTGAGAGAGTCTGGGCTGAGGTCAGTGATAAAGTAGTCTACAGCAATACTGCCAAGAGATGAGCTATGGGTGTACCTACCATTGGACTCCCCTCAAAGCCTAAAATTGACTATGTCGATACCCAGCGTGTGTCAGAGCTGCAGGAGTTGTGATCTGTTTTTGTTGTCATAGTTGTGCCTAGGGGGGTGTATGGGGGAGGGAATGCTGTCACCTCCAGATAGGTGTTTGTCCCCATGTGTGCTGAGGTTGTCAGGTTCTTGTCCAGTTCTGGCATTTAGGTCGCCACAGACTAGAAAATTTCCCTGGGCCTGGAAATGATTGATCTCCCCCTCCAGGATGGAGAAGCTGTCTTCATTAAAGTATGGGGATTCTAGTGGGGGATATCTCTGTTGATATCATTTCCTTTTGAATGTCTAGCCAAATGTAAAATGTTCCTGTTTTGATTCATTTAGTAGAGTGAGTTAGGTCTGTTCTATACCAAATGAGCGTACCCCCTGAGTCCCTTCCCTGTCTTACACCTGGTAGTTTGGTGGATGGGACCACCAGCTCTCTATAACCTCTGTAATCAGTCTGTGTTCACTCACACAGAATGCTGCATTCCTGTAATGTACCATCACACTTAGAAAAAAAGGTGATATCAAGAATGCAGCATTCTGTGTGAGTGAACAGACTGATTCACTGATTTAGAGTAGCTGCTCAAACCAGGGTCTTGGGGTTAGAAAGGAGTCAATGTTTACCAGTATATCTTTCTCTCTTCCTCCCTCACACACACATACACAAACTAATACACACACACACACACACACACACACACACACACACACACACACACACACACACACACACACACACACACACACACACACACACACACACACACACCTCTAGGCATCTGAGAGCTTTTCTCCCCTCTCAGGATGTGGTTGCTTTGATGTCCCTCCTCTTCATGGAGAGCTTTACTCTGTTCTGCACTCCCCTCATCCCTTCATCCCTTACTCCTTCCCTCTGAAGAGAGGAGAAAACAGAGATAGCAGGTCCTGACAGCCAGGTTAATTGAGATGTTCACATTCTAATCAAACGTAACGTTGGACGATGTGGACATGGAGCACAGTGTGTATATGTGTGTCTACAGATGTCAGTATATAGCCCAGCACTAAGGGAAGAGAGAGTTCTCTCTATTATATATATCCATATATATCCATCCAGGTGGAGCTGTAGCACTGGCCTCACATCTCTTTCATGACTCCAACAGAAAACACAACTGCTGTAGGGGGGAGGGAGAAGTCAGCTCTCTCTCTCTCTCTCTCTCTGTCTCTCTCTCAATTCAATTCAATTCAAGGGCTTTATTGGCATGGGAAACATGTGTTAACATTGCCAAAGCAAGTGAGGTAGATAATATATAAAGTGAATATATAAAGTGAAATAAACAATAAAAATTAACAGTAAACATAACACATACAGAAGTTTCAAAACGATAAAGACATTACAAATGTCATATTATATATATATACAGTGTTTTAACAATGTACAAATGGTAAAGGACACAAGATAAAATACATAAGCATAAATATGGGTTGTATTTACAATGGTGTGTGTTCTTCACTGGTTGCCCTTTTCTCGTGGCAACAGGTCACAAATCTTGCTGCTGTGATGGCACACTGTGGAATTTCACCCAGTAGATATGGGAGTTTATCAAAATTGGATTTGTTTTCGAATTCTTTGTGGATCTGTGTAATCTGAGGGAAATATGTCTC